>NW_010413236.1:84921-85985 GCF_000710305.1 Buceros rhinoceros silvestris | reverse complement strand
CTGTTTTTTTCCCCCCTTACAAATCTAACAGTCTCAAAAGACAGGAAGCCTGCATTTCTGTAATGGATCTCTCTGCATCTGTGTGTCTTTTATAGGCAAATGCTTATTAACGAGTACTGCTAACTTCTTGCCAGGCATATGAAGTGTAATGCCAAGTTGTATCTTGTGTTATAGAAGTAGAAGCATTTGGTCCATCCCAGATGTCAGAGAAGATCCTTCTCAGGCTGCTAAAACATCCCAACGTCATCCAGGAGCTGAAATACGACGAGAAGAACAAGAAAGCCCCAGAACACTACCTCTACCAGAGAAACAAGCCTGTCGACTACTTTGTTCTCATTTTACAGGTCAGACACGTGATAATGTAGATATGTGCAAAATCCTTCATCTCCTGGCATATCCCTCTCTATGCCTCTTCCAGCTGTTGAAATTTATCTTCTTTCAAAGAGGAGAACGGAGCTATGGCTCCTGGGAACTGCTTCTGCCTCCTTTATGACCTTTATGCCAGCCTTGAAGAGCTCACTCAGCTGCTTTCAGCCTCAGTTAAACCAGTTGTGAAGGGCAGGCAGCACTTCCCACTTAGAGTCGCCTGCCGAAAGTTACTTACGCTTTAGGTATCGCTAGGATAAGCACTGCAAAGCAATTCCTGCGTAGAGCTGGCATTGCATGGAAAATAGGGGTGCAAAAACCGGCATGGCAGAGGGGCTTGGCCAGGATGCTTTCTCTAATACGTTCTTTTCTTTTGCAAAAGGAGACATGGGGAGCTTGACAGTTTAGATAAAATGACATTTTTCTGTGCAATTGTGAAGTCTGTACCTTTGGAGCTGTGATAAGCGCAGATTTCAGTGGGGGCATTGCACCATGTACTGAAGTGGTGCTGCCTCCTGCCCAGCCCCAGTGGTTCTTGGGTACCCTGCCATCCAAGCACTCGCCCTACCCCAAGATCTCTGTGTTTGGGTGCTTTTTAGATTGGAGCCATAGAGGGTGTGGAAGGACTGTTTTCTTCTTTTTCTGTGCCAGATTGCTTCCAGTGCTCCTGATTCCTAGATTTTGTTACTTGGCAGGAA
>NW_010413236.1:80448-84812 GCF_000710305.1 Buceros rhinoceros silvestris | reverse complement strand
AGGAATGCTTGAATGGCTAGGTGGAGCTTTACACAGAAACTTATCTTCTATCTAGCACCGTTTGAGCAGGAGCAGTCCTTTAAGAGAGATTCTGCTGGAAAGGTGCTTGTGTTTCTATCCTGCATAACTGAAGTCAGTTTTGGTCATAAAAATGCAAGCATCATAACTAAAGCTAAGATTGTCACACAGGGTTTGAAATATTTCTTAAAAAAAAGGAGGGGGAGATAGGGGGGTTTAAACATTGTCAGTGATAAGCAATTAAAAAAGCACTGAGGTATGATATTGCGTATTCAATGTAATTCTCTTTTTAAAAAAGGATCAGTTTTTTCAAGGGTTTGAGGAGCCACTGGTAGCTCTTTTAACTGCTCTTTCTTATGTGCTGAATTGTTGCAATCTGAAATATTCCAGAGGCAAGATAATGCTCCTGAATGAGGTAATGCAGCAGTGATGTAAATGGAGGACATGGGCGATACGAAAGAACAATCAGTTCTTTCTGAGCTATTTCACAATCAATAAATACTTAGCACACACAAAGGGCAAGCTTTGTAGTGCATTTGGAAAAGTGAGTCTTGCAGTAGTTACGTGCTTTATAAATGGTAACGAGGTTGGTTCTGCAAGGATCAAGAGGGAATAAATACTCTGCTTTTGTTACTTACGTGGACTTGGACTTAATCTCTCATGTCGAGAGACCAAGAATACCTTCACAACAAATGCATGCCAAAACACAATTAAATGTACATTCTGTGCGTTGAATTTACCACTTTAATCTCTGTAGATTGACTGTTTTAGCTGGAATGTCACCTGTTTGCAACAGCTTTTCTCTTAGCTAACGGGAAGTTCTGTAGCAGTTTGAGGTTTGTTTTTGTCATTGCTTTTTTTAAAAATTCCTGTTAGAACATTTAACAGTGGAAAACCAGAAGCCACCTGTGCATGCATTTAAACAGGACACATCTAATAGCATTCCTGGAAATTCTCAATGACTTTTCAGCTGCTGTGGCTCTGCCAGGTATACCTGGTCTTCTTGTGGCCACCACTGGGAAGCTTGGAGGTGCTGTGTCTGCTGACAGAGCAATGGTCTTGGAACTGAAACTCAACCCTAGTAATTATTAGTTTGTATTTAGCTACTAACTCCAGACTGACTGTATGTGAAGATCAAAGCCCAGTTGTGTATGTATTTTGGAGACCTGGACTTGGCTAGTGAATAACAACCAGCAGTGAGTAGGTTGAGAGTCTTTGCCTGAGTGATGAAATCAATTCATTATAACAAGGTTTATAATGAATAAATAAGCTACTTATTTGTGTAGTAGGATGAAATTGGTTTTAGAAGGGATTATATGATGTTGTTGCTTGTGATAGCAGGAAGGGGAATTTGTGAGCTATGTGCTTTTTTCCTGCTTGGTAGATTTTGTGTTTTTTCTCATCTGGGACCAACTGACTTGGTATCAGGGCTCATGCAGGTTGAATTAATTTTCACATTTTTCTGCCCCTGTGCTGTAAAGTTAAAGGCATGTTTATTTATTTTAAATGGTTCTTACTAAAATAAATACACAGAAATAAAATCTACCTTTTGGGCTCATTTTGACCCGATTATGTCCAGCTGATACTCAGTCTGCTTAGTACCCATGGGATGGGCAGGCCAGTCTGTTTGCCCTTTCCAGCTAGCCAGAGAGAAAGCATGGCAGGTAATTCCATTTTTTGCCTCAAATCCCAGCCTTGGTGTAGTTCAGCCTGAAAACTGCCTGAGATTCCCTCTGTCTGCAGTGGTGTGCTGTAACTCTCAGTGCAGTACCACTAAGTATGGAGTGACGTGAAAACCAAGACCTGCTAAGACGCCAGTTATTTTTGGCTGCTTGTATACCAAAGTAACTGGATGTTTACAGCTATCTTTGATATGGTGGGTTCTGCTCTAGAGTCCTTTGTAGGACATGGTGTTAAACATTTGGTTCAGCCCACATCAGAGATGGATGCACTTGCATGGTAGTGTGGTTTTGTACAGCTTGGGAAGCACTGAGGGTCCTTCTAGACAAGACCCTGCAAAAGAGCTGGATCTTGAGTTAAGGGTGCTAGAATACGTAAAACTGCTAGAAATCAGAAAAACCAAAGTAGCCCCAAGGCTGCTCCTCCAGGAGTAAGTGTTTTGTTTGTGGGACTCTTATCGGTGGAGGCAGACAGGCTCCTCGCATGTGATCTCCCATCTGCCTTTCTGTGTTTGTGTTAGAGGACACTCTTCGTGTGAATGTGAGCTGTGGCCCAAACTGTCTAGGTGTCTCAAGACCCCAGACGACTGTGCTACATATGAGCTTCTTGTGATACTGGGGGAGTATTTCATCACTCTGTATTGAGAGAAAGCAGCCTGGCAGCTCTTGGAGCAGGGCAGTAGTACCACCCTGAAGTGCAGTGGAGATCCTGCTCCTCTGAGGAACTTACACTGCCCACAGGGCACCAAATACCAGGGTAGCTCAGGGCACAAAAGCATGTTGCCCTCGAGGGTCTGTCCCTGTTCAGCCACCATTACAAACTGCAGGGACCATGACAGTGCTTAGGAATGTCAGGCAAAACTAGCTTTTGGGGCTCAAGTCTGGTCTTGTGCCTATAGTCCCTTTTGATTGCAGCTCTCTCTCCTCTTCCTTAACAGGGGAAAGTGGAAGTGGAGGCTGGGAAAGAGGGGATGAAGTTTGAAGCTGGTGCTTTTTCCTACTATGGGGTGATGGCCCTCACAGCATCGCCAGGTATGTTCTCTTACCTTCTGCTTCTGGAATGCACTCCTGCACAAGCCTGCCCATCCTGTGAGTGGGGCAGGAGGAGGCTGCACAGGGCACCCCCCCACCGTATCTGTGGGGCTGATGTAAATGATACTTCCTTGACAGTAAAACTGCCTGCCTGGCACAGCGTCCCCAGGAGGGGCTCGGGCTGGTGGTGATTCTGACTCTGAAACCCAGTAGCTGGCAGCGGTTTGTCAGCTCCAGGATTCAAGCATTGGCCCTAGCGAGTGATGTGTTTGGTTCTGGAGAACAGCTTTGTATTTTTGCTCACGGTATCGGGGTGGAATTAGCGGGAATAAATCACTGGTGGCAGAGGGACATCTAGTGGTGCAGGGAACAAACACCCCATTCGTTTGGGGCTGGTTTGCTTCACCAGTCTTGTTTCTAAAGCTGTTTTGAGGAGAAGGAGGGCAGCGGTGCAAGAAAAGCAATTGTTCCTGAGAGCTTGTGTGGAAATGTAAGCAAGAAATTGGCAAAGGGGGAGAGCTGGTGTCTGAGGGCAAGGTGCAAGCCAGTTCCTGCCAAGGTGTGAGCCGATTCCTGACACGCAAGTGGTAGCCAAACAAGCCACTACTTCACAGGCACAGGTTGGGGGATTGTTTTATGATCTACCAAGAGTTCAGTGCTGTATTTCAGCATTTGGTGATGTGTTTTGGTTCCAGCAGTGTCACCAGAAGATCTCAACCTCAACTAGGAATCCACAGCCCTGTTGGGGAGGGCTGGAGTGCTGGTGCTGGCCATCTGCTGACCCAAAGCCACTTGCTTAGCTTCAGGGAGACATGTTTCTGATGCTGAAATTGGGTTGTCCTCTCACAGCAGGGCTTATGTTCCACTTGAGAGCAACTTGTACATGAGTACACTCATGAGCGCTCCCTTTACCTGTGTGTACCTATGTGTACGTACATTAGTGAGTGGCGTTGGAATGAAAACGATTTTGTAAGTTATGAGTGTAGCCTTGTTAAACTCTGCAGACAACTGCAGTTCTTTTGGATGTGTGAGCTCACTTTTACAGGCAAGACTAATTCTTCCTGAATTATGTGCACTTTAATTTGATCAGTGTATCTTACACCTGTTGAGGCTCAACAGATTTGAAAGCGTGCAGAGCGCTGGGTGGATTTTATCTGAGCTGGCAGCAGCAGCGTGCACGAGGAATCGTGACATGTGTGTACAACTCATCATACCCTCAGCTTCACATCTCAGCCCTTTGCAATGTGGGCCAGGCACGTTGCTGGGTTAGGCATGGTGATGTCACCTACCAGACCTACGCTTGGAAATCACTGGCAGCACCTCTGTTTTGCCAGCATTGTTCAGTTTGAATGTTACTGTGTATTGGGGTTTTTTTCTGTTGCTAACCCTACCCACAACCATGCCAGCTGCCCCAAGTCCTGTGAGGTCAAATGATCTCCTCCTCACATGCCCTGAAATCCATCTTGGGTTTTGTCATGTCAAACTTAAGGATATGCACTATTTTAAATTAATCTCGGCCAACCTTGGATTTGTGTACCTTCATCTGCTTGGCTTTTACCAGTAGCAAACCCCTCATTTTGCTGACTTTCCCTCCAGTGTTAGAGAATTTGTTTTATGATATCTTGCAGCATCCTG
>NW_010413236.1:79947-80246 GCF_000710305.1 Buceros rhinoceros silvestris | reverse complement strand
TGTGTAGACAGGAAAGCTCGGTGAAAGTATAAGTCATTGCAGAACAAGAAAAACTTCTGTTCTTCTGTGTCCTAATTAGACTCCACGTGCCTGCTCTCCCCACCTGCAATGTGAAGAGAGTAACAGGAGAGTAAAGCATTAAAAAAAGAACCCTAAAACCCAAACAGCAGAAGAGTGAAGCTCTTTTCTTTACCTGCAGCTGGGGAAGGATTTGCAGTAATGATGAGCGGTACGGTACTCATCCTGACAGGGATGATGAGCTTGGAGAGTCAAAACCTCACTTCACGTTTTACTGAAAA
>NW_010413236.1:78453-79839 GCF_000710305.1 Buceros rhinoceros silvestris | reverse complement strand
AAGAGCTATGAAGTGTCTTGTGGGTTTTTTTCTATTTTTTTCTGACTCCCATAAGGAACAGCACCTGTGAAAGCTTTCTGGCTTGTTTTAAGTCTTTGCCTTTCAGGCTGGAGTAGGCACCACTGCTCCTTCTGAGCTATTGCAAAACTGAGTGTACCGTGATGGACTGTTCTGTGCTGGATAACCATTCCGATTAGCAAGTGAAAATTGTTCACTTCACTGTAATTCCTTAGGCTTGTTTTTTGGTTTATTCCTAAAATTGTTTAATTGTCTTTTTGTTTTGTTTTGCTTTTGTTTTAACCCTTTACTTTTTCACAGTTGATTTGCACTTTTGGTTTTAGTTCTTCCGTGTGTGAGCTGGCTCCTTCCCCTGTCGAGTGTGGATAGCTGCCACTCTTCTGGTCGTGATCTCATCCTTTTTCTCTCCCTCTTCTAGTTCCCTTGTCCCTGTCTCGTACCTTTGTTGTCAGCAGAACAGAGTTGTTAGCAGCAGGTTCTCCAGGTAAATCCGCATGCTTCTATTTTCACCATTCTTGTGACTGCCCTGATGCCATAAAAAGTCAGCTGCAGTCTGTATTTATCTGACCCCTTTGCTCGTTAGGGAGAAGTCCAGCACAGAGTTATGCCTCACAGGTAGGTATCCTGAACTTCCGTTTATGGTAACTGGTAGCAACATGACAGTCATCAAAATGTGAAGGACTAAAACACATGGACGAAAATGTATTTGTAATGTGTGCTTGTTCTTGTTTCTCGTATATACGCTGGCAGAAAATTAGGAGGGGGGATTTTTTAAAAGAAGGTATTCTCCCCCAAGCTGCGGCTTAAAAATTTCTGAAGAAAATGCATTTGGCAGAGGAGAATGTCTTCTGCTAAACTGCCATAAAAGGAAAGAATTTTTGTGTACTCCTATGGGTAGATTCCATGGTTTGTATGCAGTCTGGCCATTTCAATTCCTCAAAAGTTTTGAGCTCTCTCTCAGTGAGCTTAATGCTATGGACTGACACAGTGATCTACTGACTGGACAGATTTGCAATGGAATGTGCCAGAAGGTTGTCAGACCTCCTGTGGGGTTTTCTGCCTCCCATTTTGCTTAAGATCTTTTCTTGCTGAATAACCTACTTGACGGACACAGAAGTCCCTTTGGAGAGCAGAGACCAAGGAGAGAACAAACTGGGCCCAAAAGAGCTCTGAAATGTGGTGGAGTGGCTGGAAATTGGGAAGGGTCAAGAACTGGGTTTTGTAGACACAGCATGCACAGAGCAGCTGAGAAAAATGGAAACCTTCTAGAAAGTCTGTAGGAAGGGCAGAATCCTAAAATAGTTTGTGCCACAGGGAACATACTTCTTCCTTTTGAAGTTTTCTTTTTCAGAGGAAATGTCTTTCCCT
>NW_010413236.1:72991-78358 GCF_000710305.1 Buceros rhinoceros silvestris | reverse complement strand
AAGCAAACAAGATAATGATACACTTATTTAAGTGAAACACCTCCTAAACATAAATACATATCATGCATTTCATAAACTTTCACCATCTGCTTCCTGTATTTTTCCCCTCTTCTTCTTTCACTTTTGAAAATGTATTTCCCCATCAGTCCTTAAATTAGTCTCATGCACATTCCAAACAAACTACAGGTTGTTGCCTTGCAGGGGATTTTTTTCCTGCCCTGTTTAAGTTTCCTGCTGCTAAACTTCGAAGAAGGGGGAGAAATTTAATCTTTCTTTAATTAAAGTACCTGATGGCTTGTTTTTAAGCTCAGTGGCTTTGATTATCTTTTTTAGCTTGGTTTTTTTTTGTTTTGCCAGGTCTTCTTTTTTTTTACTTTTCCTTGCTAAAGTAAGTGTACACTTTGCACATGCAAGTTGTTTCCAGTATAAATGCCAAGCATATTTTCATAGCTTTTTCTCCAACTAAAAAAAATAAAAATCTATGATGGAAAATAATAATAATAATACAGAGAGCCTCCTTTGAAAGGAACTGATACGGTAAGCCTGGTCACTATGACAGGGTGGTACCAGTTTTGATGAAACGTGGGCCTTCTGTTGGGTTCTTCTAAAAAAGATCCTGTTGTTTAACCTCAGATTCATAATACAGTTGTACTGATGTTTGTCTTGTGGTTTCTGCTCTTTATCCCCTGTATAGGAAGGTGAGGAGTATGGGGAAAACCCGGGTAGAAACGATCTGTCCAGATCTGGACTGGCGTGTTAGGGATCTGGCAGGGCACTGTTCTGCACACATGGACCTGCCTGGTGGTCTGTTGTCTGCCCTTCCTCCTTCACTAACTTCTCTTCTCCCTCCCTGACTTGTACATGGTCCAGAAGTGATGTCCTTTCCCTCAGATTTTCAGTAATCATACTGTTTTTATTCTGTCCTTTTGTTTCCCTTCTCATTTTGGGGGGTTGGAGGGGATTGTGGGTTTTTTTTAACACATGCTTTGTCATGTTGCTCTCTGTCCTTTGGGGTTTTTTATTACTAGTGCACTGTAAGACCTCCAGCGAAAAAAAAAAAGGCAGGTACAAGTCATATATCCATTCCAGGTGGAAGCCTTTATGCTGAGCAGTAGTGGTGCTGTTCTTGTCACACACAGCTGTGTTTTGTGTATGCAGGTGGGAAAGACAGGACAAATCCACTCAGCCCTCACAGTTCCTTGTTCTCCAGTGGGAATTACAGCAGCAAGCCCTGTGTGCAGATAGAGGTTTGGCTGCTGGCAGCAGTTATTGCAGCTTGCTCTGGATTTCAAGACAGCAAGATGGTTTGGAGGAAACCCTTTTAGGGGCTCTGAGTGCTTCCCTCTAAGCCTGTCCTTGGTGTTGCCATAGGGACCCGCAGTAATTCCATAGTGCAGAAATGGCAGAAAAATTGCCAAGTTGTCAGAACCTGTATTTTTCTGGTCCCTTTTCTAAAATTGAAGGAGAGACAACATCAGAGGCATTTTAAGTAGGAAATAAAAACCGGAGCAATTCTGCCGTGCATCTAGAAGCATCTGAAGTGTTGGGTTTAGGAAAGGCTGGATGCAGAGATGCAGGACAAGCTGCGTCATTTGGGCAAGGAGAGATTATATTTATAGTAATTATGCAGCAGATGTAGGGTTGAATTTTAGAGACTTTGTTTTAGAAATAAGTTTATATATAGAAAAGTCTTGGAAAATAGAATTTAAAAGCTTGCAAGGATACTGTTGGTGATTTGCTCAAAGAGGCTTTTTATCTTAAGATTGTGTGAAAAAGATCTTTCAGCTGAGAATGGGAGTCATGTGGTGAGTAGCATAGTTTGCATCAAGTTTCAGTTTGGGCTGGCTGGATGAAATTTAACAGCACTAAGATGCAAGAATTCTCCAGTCCCAATGACAGTTCTTTGATCAGTGTGTTCAGTGTGCGCACCCAGCGAGAAGCCTACTGGCAGGAGGGCTCAGGATCTCTCTTAGGATGCACTTCTGCCCTCCTGTCTTCTGGGCCATTGTGTGGGTGGAAGCTAGCGATGCAGAATGTCTGTGGCTTCCTGAAAGCGCTTTTGCTTGAGATAAACTGTGGCCAATCATGCTTGCAGGGGACAGCTGCGTGGTTTTTTAGTGAAACTTTGCAATGCTTAAAGGCCAGCGACAGAAAATGATCACTCCTTTCCCGGACACAGATTTTTCTCTGTAGCATGGACTGGTTTTGCTGGCTGGCATGTACCACATGGAGCTTACTCCCCCGCACTGAGTTTTTGCCCCTTCAAGCACTGCAGGATACTAGGAGAAACGTTGGCATAATCATCATGTGGACTGCACTCTGGTCCACTGCGGACTTTATCGCTCTCATGATCTTAAAAATGTGTGCTCTAACTCAGGGAGCAAGACCTATCTAGGAACCAGGTGGTTCCTAGAAAAAGGGGTAAGGGTTAGCTGGGCCTAACTGTGGCCGAAAGGTCTGGTATGGAGTTTTGATCATAAATCACTAAGAAAAAACCCAACTCTAATAAGCATGGTCTTGGCTACCAGGAGCTCCTGCAAGAGAGCCTTGGGAAGCTATACGTTTCTCTAGTGGTTGCCACTCATCATCTGAAGGGCTGTGACCAACAGTGCAGAGGGCATGTCCACTGCGGCGTAAACAAAACCAGGTTTGTTGAAGACGTACTCAGTGATGTCAGCTACCAGCTCTGGACTCAGTGTACTCTTTTTTCAGGGGAATTTGGTGATTTAGCTGCATGTCTACTTATGAGTGATTAAGTATTTGCAGTTATTTTGTGCTACGTCACGATTGATTATGTCCCTTTGAATCTGGTGACTCTAAATGTTTTCTACTCATTTAAGAAATCTCTCGCTCTTGCCTGTTCCTCAGCCGAAAACAAGTCTCCACCTCGGCCCTGCGGCTTGAATCACTCAGACTCTTTAAATCGAAGTGATCGCATCGATGCAGTGACACCAACGTTAGGGAGCAGCAACAACCAGCTGAACGCATCTTTCCTCCAAGTATATGTTCCAGACTACTCAGTGAAAGCCCTCACAGACATTCAGTTTGTCAAGGTAGGAAAAAAGCTGTAAAGGCCCCACTGGAAAGCTGGGCTAGGCTGGTAGGATGGAGAGCCTGGGGAAGGGTGGTCCCTCTAGCTTGGTCTGTGAGTAAATAGGATTATGAAAACAGCTATTCAAGACCTTTTTCCCAATATCTGCTGTCCATTGATTTGTCTTCACTGTTCCTCTCATTTAGGCTTGTAAGTAGATTGGTCACGTCAGTTTATCAATTTCAGGTCCTTTGAGGAAAGATAAAAAAAATAATCTCTCTGCTTTTAGTCGTGAAAGATGTGTCCTTGTGAAGCCTTTGGAGCCATCCAAAATGGAGACCCTTCATTATCAGGCAGTGTCCTTCTCTAGAGGATGAGATGTTTTCTGTTGGTTTCAGTTTTTATTCACTTTTGATTTTGGTTTCAGTTTGGGGTTTGTGATCTTACTTTGTGACTTGTCTTCCTTCTTCTGCTTGAAGAATTCTTGGACATTTCTCTTTATCTTAACTTCACATGTTAGGCTCATGTCTCATACTACCAGTGAGTTGCTGCATGAATACAGCTCTGTCCCCCAGCATGGTGCAGCCCACGCTGAAATGTGTGTGAGTCCTGTGGGATAGGAAATCTAGCTGAGCTGCGGGACAGCTAATGCTGGCAGCAATTCCAGCCCAGCTGGGAGTCCGAGGAAGCTGACATCCCATGGCCAGAAGTTGACCTTGATGGTTTTCTTAATTTGAGTGCACGTTCACAGTTTCTTTGTATGCAACTCAAATGACTTGTGAACTCAACTTCTCTTGAAGTTAATTCAATATTAAGAATGTGGAACAGAGTAGAAATACTAGAACACTACTTCAGTTGTTCTGTAGCCAAATTTTAAAAGGAGAGTACAGTCTTGCATTTAAAACTTGACAGATGCAAGTGTACTGGTTGATGGTTCGAGCCTTCAAGGTTTAGATCAGTAAATAATTAACACTGGGCAAGTGATTCTCGCTGCAGATTTCAATGGCCAGTCTGCTGTACAGAGCAGCTGCTCATCTTGCGCTGGTTTACGTGAAGTCCTTCCAACTCTCACTGAGACTAATGAATGCTAAACTGTCTGGTGTCTCTGCAAGTAGACTTGCACACCTCTTTAGGGATCACTCTGCTTCAGACATAGGACAGAGTATTCAGCATTAGTGTTTTCACTGTGCCACGTGGGCATTTATTCAATTAATACCTTGTAAACCAGGGTTGTGACCTGCTCGTGCACGTTTGGATTTTGCTTGTGGAGTTGTGACCATCTGACTCTCTTCATTTCCAGTCACACTCTAGCATTGCTGCTGAAACTTACGGTTTTCTAAAAGTCTTGTTTCACCTTTTCCACCTTCCTGCCTGCTGAGAGAACTCACTGTGGTTGTAGCACATGGGGCTGCCAGTGCATGTGCATCCCGCTGCCTGTCCTGGCTGTGAGAAGGCTGACATGGAGGAGTTTACGGGACTGGTTGGTTGTGGCTCCAGGAAGACTTCTCCCCTCACACCATATGCAGATATATGGGGCTATAGACTTCCTTGCCTTTGGGGCATCATGTGCAGAAACACTCTGTGCTTTAGGCCAGCTCCTGTCATGACTGTTCTGCTGAGCACAACCAGCTCTTGCAGAGACCAGTGGCAGACTTGCTGGGTTGCTAATTTGCACTCATCTCTGTGGAGATAGTCTTTTCTAGAAACGAATGTCCTTATGTATCAGAATAAGGCTGTAGCTCCTGCTGCATTTGCTGGCCTAGAGAAGAGCAGCAATGCTTGTACCCTCTGGCTCTATGGGGAATCTTAGAGCCTCACCAGGAGCTCACTGATGTTGCAAGAAAGACTTTGCTGAACTCTGGTTCTGGCCCTAAAAATGTGCATGGTTAGGAGGAAACGGAGATCTGGCTTTAAAATCTCGGCATAGGAATAAATCCCTGCGTTTGAACAGCACGATGATTGCACAGCTCTGTGCTTCCACCCTGTGTGGAAACATCACCATGCTGTGAAGCTGAGTTGGGATGTTCTAGGCTGGCAATGCGCAGGAGTGTGTTCTGGAAACAGGTAAACAGGGGTTGAAGTGTGATCAGCTGGAAAGGGAGGGCACTCTTATTTTCTCAGTGTGATCCTCAGGAGACGCAAAAGTGTGACTGGCTGTTTTTCTTCCTTCCTTCCTTCTGTTCTTGGAGCAGATCTCAAGACAGCAGTACCAAAATGCCCTGATGGCATCCCGGATGGACAAAACACCTCAGTCCTCAGACAGTGAAAACACTAAAATCGAACTGACTCTTACGGAGCTGCATGACGGTTTGCCAGACGAGACAGCAAACCTGCTG
>NW_010413236.1:65688-72895 GCF_000710305.1 Buceros rhinoceros silvestris | reverse complement strand
CTGCTGAACGAACAGAACTGTGTGACTCACAACAAGCCCAACCACAGTATGCACAGTGAAGGAGCCATCTAGGAGCTGACTCCCCACAACCCACCCATCCCATCTCCTCAGCAGGACCAGCCCTCGCTCCTTCCTGCCTCCTCCCCGAGTGTGAACACCGTTAGTATGTGCTTGCAACACTGTGCTGCATCCAGTGTTCTGAGACCAAAGACTTCTGCATCCGTTCTGGGAGCAGAAGAGGAAGAAACAGGAAGAAAGGAGCAAAGAGCAAGAGAGACTAAAGCCCCAAGTGTACTTTGGGAATGGTGAGCCACCCTTGAGAACGATGAAAATACTTCTTGCAAAGTAGTCTCATGTTTATTTTTTATCTGTATTTTTGATCCTTGTTGGGTTTTTCCTCCTCAAACACATATGGAGAAGTTTAAAAATTCCTCCAGTTATTTTTTCAAGAGAGATCATGTTTTTAAAAAGTATTTTGCAGAGTTTTAAATTGTTTCTGTCCCTCCCAAACGTCAAATGGGCTCTGTCGTGGTTTTGTGAATTGGCTCCAATGTCCTTAGGCCTCTTTTCACCCCTCTCTGGTCCTTTGTGTTGCCCTGTTGAAGGAGTTAGTAACTGGTACTTGTATGTTTTTTGTATCCTAAGAATGAGCAAGCTTCAAGGAACCTCTGGTTTCAGCCACCTGGAGGGCCAAGGGATGAGTACTATGACATTCTTCTAGTTAAGTTTCAGGGAAGGAGTGGTTACTTTGGTTATTTAATGATCTCTCAAATTTCAGAAGGTTTCTTTCTTTGTAAAACAGGCAAAAGCATTGTTACACCAACGGTTTTTTAACTTCCAAAAACTTTGTGTTTGTTGAAGATGGTGCTGGGGGGGAACGGAGCTAATTAGCGAAACTACAGTCTTGTGGAATGAAAGCCAGGTGTAATTTTCTGTGGGTGATTTTTTCACTGATGTTCCTGACAATTGCGCAGTGAAGTAACGTGCTCGAGTTTGTAAACACTCACGTGCTGTAGCAGTCTGCAGACCTTTACCTTGGCCAAAGCAGGCGTGCAGAGTCTTTGCTAAATAACAGAGAACGTCAGTCCCCGCCCCCACTTCAATCTCTAGTGTTAACACAAAATATGCTGCTACAATTATGCCTAAAGTACATCCTCCAGGTGACAGTAAACCTCTGCCAGTGCAAGGATGGTCTCTGCTGAGGAGTCAGACCATCCTCTCCTCTCCAAGAACTGACAAAAGTTTCCAGACGCGAGTGTATTGCACTTCAGGGATTCAGAGAGGTTTGTTCCCGGGCTGCTCCCAGCCACATCCCCTCCTTTGAGTGGATTTAGTGTGTTTCCTTCTTTCTTGCCCTTTTTAACAGCCATGTTAGGGATTGCCATGGTAGCAGAGCAGAGAGCCTCCCACCCGCCCAGCTGCCACTAATGGGCACCCTGCGTTGGGCAGCAGAAACTGATTCCTCCACCCCCAAAACCTGAATGCAGACTGGATGCAGGGCAGAGGCACCCCGTGGAGTTGCACATCGCACACTCCCCACTCCCACAGGTGGAGTGTGTCCTCAAAAGACAAAAATAGCTGTCATCTCCTTTTGGTCCTCTTCCCTTCCAGTCTCAAACAAAATGTGAACGTTGCCCTCGGTGTCTGGAGTGGTTAATAAATCGGGCATTGCCATTTTTCCGTTTCAAGACCCTTTCATGGCCGCTGGCTATGTAGCATTTCCCTTCCTTCTTTTACATCTGGATAATCTCATCTGACCCTCAGAGAAGCCCCCCACCCCAGATGCAACTGCCAGAGCTCTCTGTGCCTGCACACCCGCCCCGTCTCTCCTGCTCACGGGCTGGGGAAGGCACTTGCTGCAAGTTCCCGTGGTCCGTCTTTGCGAACGGTGGCTGGAAAGGTGCAATATTTTGCTGCAGGATCTCGGTGCGGGAAATTGGGAGTACATGGTGTCAGAGCTGACTGGGTCTGCGAGTGCCTCTCCTTCTCTCTCTTTCAGCCTCAGAAAGCAGCCTGAATTTTTGCTGTCCTTGCCAATAGGAAAGGTGAACTTCTTCCACTGAGCCACCCATGAGGGTGAAGTCCCCGCAAGGGGGCATAGAAATTGCGCAGTATCTAACCTGTGCAGTGGGTGAGGAGAGGAGGCTCCCGAAATCTTACTCTCACACTTAGCTTTTTATTAACTTTTTTTGAGTCCCATCTAAAAGCATTTCCTCGGTCTCAATCCTTGGTCTGATGTGCACCAGCCTGCCACCCCCACGGCTCAGCATCAGCAGGGCTCACACTGCTCGTCCCCAGAGAGCTGACAATATTGCACCTTTCTTGCAAAGCAAAGTGTCGAGATGTTACAGTGTTTGTCCTTGGCGAGGGACTCGCCTCACCGGTTTTTATCTAGTGTTGCTGAATGTAAGATTTTGTGGGAAGCGTTTGACACGGTGGTGAACTTGAGATGCAGTATCCGTTTTGTCAAACCCGCCGAAGGAGGGAAGGCTCAAGTCAAGGCAGCTCTCCCTCTGGGACAAGGTTGCTTGCTGGATTGGACTTCTGCTTCGTATGGCAGGTTATGGATTTGTTTCAATGTTTGTTTCCCTTTTAAAAAAAAAAAAGCCAATTTTTCCAACCAAAGCCATGTGATCCCAAAGCAAATACCTCCTGCTTCTGCCCATGCTGCACTGTTCCAAACTTCGCAGGTGACTTTTTGCATGATCTTTTCATCATCTGTACAGATCCAATAATGGAAAACTAAATAATTTCCATAAAAATAGCTGATGATAGATGAGTTTCATATGGAAAATAAGTACCTGACCCAGAGGGGTTAGGAGCTGCTACTACTATTTAGCTTGAAGAATAAAGCATGGTCCTCTCCCAAGAGGGGAAGAAATCCAGTCTCCCTGTTCTCAGGGTATTTACAGTTTTATTGTTTAACAAATGCAATTGGGGGTTCGCAGCCCCCACGGTGGGGAGCCATCACAAACAGAGGAGCCCAGCGCCCAGCTCAGGATCACTTCTGAGCCTCTGGACAGCGATCGCCAGTGCCAGGGCTTGGCTCTCCTGACCACAGTGGAGATGCCATGGCACCTGAGCCTGTGCCCTGGCAGGGGGTGTCCTGCCAGGGCAGCCCTGCTTTCTCTGCCTCGCTGGCTGCCTGCCTGCGTTCCGGTGGGCTCAGATGCCATGCTGCAGTGCCATAAAGATGCGTGGCAGGACTGCTGGTCGTCCCCGCAGCACAGGGCACCAGCTGGTGGCTTTGGGAGTCGATGGACTTGACCTCAGACCTTGGCAAGGCTTTGACTTGTAGAAAGGATACTGCATCTTCCCATGTCAGCTCCTACTGCCGCCTTTGTGCCCCTGGCCTGTCCGCCTCCGGGTGCAGGCGGAGGGGCAGACGATGGCCTGTTTGCTGGGGGAGGCTGGGAGGGCATCTAGCCATGGTTTCTACTGTCAATACAATTTTGCACAAGAGTTCTTTGAAGTGAGGTTTTCAACACTAATATCTTAAATGCACAACTGTGAATTACAACTTTTTCACTCCTGTTGGTTGAATTTCCTTTAAATGAAATGAATCTGTTGTAACCATGATTTTTTTTTTTTTTTAATTCTGTGTATTGCCAAATCTTTGTAAAGAGTGAAGGAATGTTCATGGTTTCCAATGAGAATCTTTCTCCAAACAAGACTGACTCTGGTGACGTGGAGATCATATGAAGCACACTAGTTCTGAGTGGAGAGGGGCTCAGCGTGGGCTTAGCAAACCAACCTCGGCCGCTCTGTGGACCTCAAGCTCAGAGCCTCCAGAGTTTACAAAGTGCTTGCTGTTTTATTCCCAATTTGTCCGCTCCCTGAAATCCCTGTGCAGCTGAAGGCTGCTGCCCCGGAGGAGCTCAGGACAGGGTATCCCGCAGAGGGATGAGGGGTGCCGGCAGGGTGTCGGGGCTGGCCAGGGAGCAGGGCCCCAAGGCTGCCATGGCAGGACAAGGTGCTTCCTCCGTCCAGTTGCATCAGCAGAGCGAGCTCCACAGGGCAGGTCCTTCCACCAGGCTCCACCTCTGCTCCGAACCTGTAGCCATGTGTAGTTCCCTCTGTGCTTTTTTGCACCCCATGCACACTTCTGCTCTGGATTGAGCAGGGATGGGATGACGCTGAGACCTGTGCGGGGCAGCTGGAGCTGGAGCTGGCTGCTCAAGGTGTGCAGCTCTTGGGCCCCGCTGGAAGAAGGGCCAGCCACCCATTCACATTGTGCTTGCTGTTCTGTTCCTCCTCTCTTCTCCTGGACTTAATCCCCTTTTCCTCACCGCAGGATTATTTTTTGTTGTTTTCTTCTTTTCTTTAAGTGCCTTTTTGTGCGGGTGGAGCTGGTAAGAGTAGGAGTTTCAGGATATGGCTCTTGGCACTCACCTCAGACCTGGAGAAAGCTCAGGGCGAGCAGGTCGAGTTGCCCATGATGGCCCACCAGCATCACACGTTGCTGCTTCTCAGCCTTCAGGGCCCAACTCGGATGAGGATGAGATTTTGGCACTGGTGGTGTCAGACTCTGGCTCAAATCAGCTCGAAGAAAACCAAAGAGGTAGCTTTGTGTGAGGGGCTGCTTGGGCAGTGGTGGTGCTTCCTGTGATCTCTGCAGAGCTCAGCCGAGGGGTGTGGGGATGTGGGCACCAAAGAGCAGCACCATCTCCTCAGGACCATCCTGTGTAAGTATCCTACGTGATGGAGGGCACAGCCACGTTCTCCAGGACCCCCTGGAACATGCATCCTCTGCTGAAATACGCTATCTATAGAAGTCATTCCCACCTGAAAGATGTACCATATTTTATATGATATCTAATACACACGACTGTGGTTTTAAAACTAGTACCTGTGTACCAGTTGTCAAGTTATGCAGTGTCTGGATTACCAGTAGAAAACTGGGGCCGGGGGGTGGGGAAGAACGCCATAGAGTACCTCTTGTGATGCTGACTGGAGGCTTCATCCCAAAGCTGTTGGGACGACCAGGGTTGAGGGGTTCCTGCGCTCATGCCATGCGCTGCCGTGTGTGAAGCTGGGACAAAGCGGAGAACCAGCACGTGCTGAAGGGCTCGGTGTGGTACAGAGCTGGCCTTGCTGCCCACCCCGCTGCCTGGCTTTACATTGGGGCCCTCAATAGACCCAAAGAAGTATCCGGTCCTTGGATACTGAGGGGTGGTGTGGCCCAAGAGTGAAATGACAAGCTTAACTAGCATGGTCAAAGCCGGGCATCTTTTCATGGCACAGAGGAGAGAGCAGCCTTCATCCTGACTTGACTAGCAGAGAAGACAAGCTCTACGCTGCAAGCTGGGCTGGGAAGTCACCCTCATCCTTGTTCTGCTGTTTTGCTTGGCCCATAGTCTCAGGTCTCTTGTCGGTATGATCTCTGCGGTGAACCTGGCCTTGCTCCCACGCGTCGGCAGCACAGGGGACTCAAAGACTTCTATGGCTTCCTGCAGAACCCCCTGGACGATCCCATTTGGTGTTTTGCTCTTGTCCTGGGGCCTGGCTTCACGCTGGGTTGTGTTCCTCCGTGGTTAGTTTCATGGCCATATCCTCGAGGCAGTGTCCAGGTGAGGAGACGCTGTTGCTGCCATCCAAGGCGCTACAGCTGAGCTGTTTGGTCTGATGATTGTGCATGTTTCCTGTTCTGTTGGAAGCTGGATGCTGAGCCTAGGGAGGACAGAGCATCCCCTAGGAGAAAGCCTGGGATGCCAGGTTATCCCAGAGCCCTTTCCTCAGCTGCTGGGGTGGAGATGGCCCATGGCACGGTACAGGTGGCAGAGGGAGATGTTTCACAGATTGGTAGCAGTGAACTCTGCCAAACTGACATCTCGTTGTTCTCGTTATGCTGAGGTCAGGCTCTACCATGTTGCTGCACCTGGGAAATACGGTACTCAAAGCTGCTGTCTTCTGCCACCAGCTGAAAAACATCTTTCTGCTCTCTCCTGAGGTTTCTCTTTTGGGCCCTGTTTTCCTCTGACTAGGTCCTACAAAGGACAGTGCCCTGGCTGCTCTCGCTCCTCCAGCACAGATTTCTGGCTAACAAAGTGCTTGATGTTTAATCCTCCCCCCAGCAGGAGAGGTTTGGCTGTTCCCAACAGAAGGCCCCTGTCATGGAGTCAGCTGTCACGAGCCTGAAGTGTGCAAAGGCTGCAGCAGGCAGCTCCAGTGCTCCGGAGGTGGCTGGTGTCTCTGTGGTCTTTCCTGGAAGCAGTGCGGCAGTTGTTTGGTAACAGGGTTCCTTGGCGAGGAAGGGCTTGTCCCAGCAGTTAGTGCTTGGCAGAGCATCCCATTTCAGCTGTTTGGAGACTGCAGAGCTTTGTAAAAGGAGGGTTGGGTTTGGTTTGGTTTGATCCTCTGGGCATCACTACTGTACCAAATCCTTCTAAATTCAAGGGAGAAACTTGTAGCTGTCAGATGAGTAGCCTGGAACACAGGCCTTCAGTCAGAAGTGCCAATATCGACTGCATGCCTTCAGGATTTGCCCAAAGATCGGTGCGGTGGGGTGGAGGGGACTCCCAGGGAGCTCCTCTGTTCACAGGCGTGACAGACTGGCTGGCCCTAGATCAGCTCTAGCGTCATCCCTGCTTTAAAGTCTCAGGTCCCAGCAGGCTGGGCTGGGCTGGTTCGGCCAGCAGGTTTTTACCCAGGGTACGTGCTCTGTCTGTCTGCGTCGTGCTCGCTTGGATCCAGCAGTGTGGCTTTCTGCAGCTGCTGCTCCCATCGGCTGAGACCGCTCCTCTGCTGCTCTTGCTGTGCTTTGGTTGAGTGTTCCGGAAGGCGAGAGCAGGAGGTGCAGAGGTCGGTAACAGGCGATGCTGCGGCCGTCCTGTCTCCATTCCTCACACTAAGGGTAGGAGATGCTGCTCGAGGGACTCTGCCTCCCTCACAGACCGCATGAAACTTGGAGAGTGTGGACCCCCCGGGACCCCAGCACCAGTGCTCTGGTCCCATTTGCTCCGTGTTCCCCCATCACAAGGGTGGCTCACCAGCGGTTCGGGGTTGGACCCTGCTGAGGACCCCGAGCACTCCTGGTGTGCGCTTGCTGCAGCACGCACAGCTGTAGAGCCAGACTCGAGATAAGAACCGTGGAGCAGGCGCTCGGATGCCAAACACAGTGAATCTGAAAACCCAAATACTTGAGAAGCGTTCCTGGAAGCCCCGAGCGGCTGGGGCCTGGCTGCCACAGGACACACACACAAACTTT
>NW_010413236.1:65040-65636 GCF_000710305.1 Buceros rhinoceros silvestris | reverse complement strand
TTGAGAAGCGTGCCGGGAAGCCCCGAGCGGTTGGTGCTCGGCTGCCAGAGGACTCACACCAAACCTTTCTCCTGCAGGCGGGTCCTTCCTGGCTGCTCCCACCCAGCCTCCTCCTGGCTGCTGGTGGCGTGGCTGTGGTGCCCCTGTGCTGCGCGGGAGCGTGGCGTGGCGTGGCGGCTCTCCCTAAAAGTGGTGCGTTCTGGAGGCTGCCTGAACCTGCTCCGCCGCTGCAGCCGGCTTCCCCCGTGTCTTACTACCATCGTACGTGGTCTTTGCAAATTGTATCATATTGTACATGACTTCGGGTTGCCAGAGTTGTAGTGTTCTGACTGCAGTATTTCCATGTGTGTACATAAACCTGAATAAGCACAACTGAAATCCTGAATGAAGTGTATACGTTTCATATACCGATTGTCATACGAATGAGTTTTATAATTATTCCAATTTTGTTGTAGATTTCCAATCTTTCCTATTTATTTTGTACCAGATTTATTTGTATATTTTGTGATTTTGTTTAAAAGCATTTTGTTTATTTCTGTTCTTTTTAGATAAATGATGATTTTTTTTTCTGTTGAACATTCCAGTTTATGCATTTT
>NW_010413236.1:50702-64911 GCF_000710305.1 Buceros rhinoceros silvestris | reverse complement strand
TCTTTCCCTCCTCCCCCCCATTTTCAAGGGACGGATTTTTGGCACGTGGGTGGTGGGGCCGAGCTGGTTATTCTGGATCCAGATCTCTACTGTTGGTGCAGCAGCAGTCTTTTTGATCTCCACTTCAGCTGTCAAGCACCAGGGAGAGGCCGGATCCTTTTTCCCCTAGCGCCAGGTCTTGCTCTTCGCTTTGGTGGGTCTGGGACTGTAAGTAAGTCCTCAAGCCGGGGACAGCTGTACTGTTGATTTTGCTGTCTGGGAGCTGGGAAGCTGGTGGCAACAGCAAGCAGCTGACTTTCTGAAGTCCCTCAAGGGTGAGGGACTTTTTCTTTCACTAATAAAACCCCCTTATTTACAACCTGCTTGCCATATATGTTTGTTTCTCTGGAAGCAGAGATGCTGTCTGCCTGGCCAGCCATAGCACCTGTTCCCGGCAGGCAGTGCGTGACTGGGGGTTGCCAGCGAGGGATGTGGCTGGCGGCGACTCCCTTGGTGGGGAGTCACTGGTGGAGGGAGTCTGTCTGCCCCCCTGCGTTGGGAGCTGCTGCCTGCTCCCCGGGTGTCAGGGCTTCGGCAACAGAGTTGTGTGGAGCCTGTGGTGTCAGAGACGTATTTCGGAGCGGGAGAGCAAGCTTGTGCTCAGTCCCCTGCACGGCATCACTTCCAGCTCCACACCGCCGGAGGAATGGAGGACTCTTTCCTGCATGTCAGAGCCAGCCCTCCTGTGTGGCCATTTCACACCTCTGCCATCCCACAGGTCCTGTCCTCCTGGCAGCCATTTCACCCAGCTGCTCACCTTGCATGGGGCTTTCCTTCTCCGCTAAGCCCTGGGCTCTGGGTTGGGCAGCATCTCCTCAGCCTTTGATAGGGTTCTGCTGCAGTGGTGCAGCCTCTGTGCCGTTCCTCCTTTGCAGGATGGCCCCAGCCACCTGCACCTTGTTCCCCACGGCTGTATTAGCAGGAGGGGGAGAGTGGCAGGTCCTGCAGGGTCTCTGTCTCCCCTGCATGTGCCTGTCCCTGGCAGCAGGTGGAGGATGACGGAGGAGGGTGATGGGATGTTGCAAGCAGGATGTAAATAGAATTAGTGTGAAGGCAGCCTTGGGGGCTGGCTCTGCTGGTGAAGAGCGGGGTGGAAGCAGAGCAGGGCCAGAGAGCCTGAACAGGGAGAGCCTGTAAGGAGGGGGGATGGCTGTTGGCTGCCTGGGTCCAGGCTGCTCTGTGGCAGTGGGGCCTGAAGGCAGCTGCACCCAAGGGCTCTGTCTGCATCCCCGAGGCTCCAGCAGCCTCCAGCACCACTGCAGCAGCAGGGACGGGACCTCCCGCGCCCAAGGCCAGTTCTCACGCACCATGCAAGTCATGCCTGAAGTCACCTTTTGTACTTACGTTTAGATCATTCTCACACCCCCCCACGCCTGCCCTGTTGCATCCCTCTGTGAGAGCCAGGCCAGCCCTGAGCTCCCACCCGCAGCAGTGGGGGCCCAGGGCCATGCTGCCGGAGACGCGGGCGGGTGGCTCTGCAGCTGTGAACTGCTTTGTCAGTGTATGCTGCAGGAGACCATGGCATCAGGCGTCAGGGCTGCACTAGCTGCTGCTCAGGCAGAAGCCTTTGCATCCTCCCTCATGGTAAGGCGGACCCTGATACCGGGTTTGTGCTTCAGCTGCAGCAGGTTCTCTCTCTGCTGAGAAGAGATGGTGTAAAGGAAGAGGAGCAGGGAGCATCTCTAGTGACTTTGACCTGTTCAGAATTACTTGCTGGCAGTGCCCAACACAAAAAGCCTGCAGCGCTGTGGCTGAGGGGGCAGCGTGCGCCTCGGGCTCCTGTCCCTGGCAGCGTTCACTCGGTGCAGCCACGGAGAACCTCCTCCATCCGTGCGCCACAGTGAGGGTGTCTGTGTGGTGTGGGAGTGATCAAGTCATGGAGAGCGCAGGGCAGGGGTGACGCCTGTCCCCAAGAGCTTGCCTCACTCCCACAGAGCTTTTGCCACAGGAGAGACCACTGCCAGAGGGCACCAGCATGCCCATCCCTTGGGGCAGGGAACAGGCTGCAGCGCGAGCGGCAGGAGCCTCGCAGCAGCTGCAGCGCACACGGGCTCTTCCTGGGGCTCTGCAGAAACGGCTGCAGACAGAGGCGTGGATGAGAAAACTGGGCTGTGGCCCCAGCAGGGGCAAGAAGCACCACCCTGGCTCTTGCTAAAAGTGGTTTCTTACTGCTCCACCATCGCCGAGCCAGCACAGGATGGGCAGAGTGGCACAAGGCCACTGCAGCAAGCACTGCCTCTGGGCTGGCAGGTCTGCCCACCGCTTTCCCACCATGAAGTGAGGGTCAAATACTTTCCATTGCTCCAGCCTTGAGGAGTCTTGCCCCCATCACAGTCAGAAATAGCCCTGGGCTGGGAGTGAGCTATTTGTGGTGACTGGTTAGGAAGGAGGAATGCATGATGCTCCCCAGACCTCCCTTCTCACAGCCACACGCCCTCCCCAGCTGCTGAGCTGAAACTTAAAAAAAAATTCAAGTGGCTATACTTGGAGAAGTAAGGATTAAACACAGCAAAGCCCAGCATAGCCTTTAGCCACAGGGCTCAGGAACATCTCCTGCAAACTCTTCTGCAGCCACCTCACTTTGTTAGCTGCTCTCCAGACCACAAAATCAAGGGGGCTCAGGGACCCAGTGCTGGGTTTGGGGCTTTTACCAATCCCTGAAGTGCCGGCTGTTGGTTCTCAGCCACCCTCTGCAGCCACTTAGTGTTGTTTTTTCTGTTTTGCCCTTTGGGCCCCGGGTACCGAATATCCTCCTGTGGTAGCTCTGATGGCGGGTCTGGTTTGATTGATTGATAAAAAGGGTTTGTTTATAGATGGGGGCAGAGCACAGCACTGTGCTGTCCCCAGGGCTGTCCCCTTCTCAGCCAGGCATAGGGCACATGCAGCCTTTGGCTGGGCCAGCTGGTGCCATCACTGTGGCAGCGCTGCCTTTCCTCGGATGATCTTCTCAGTTTAACCAGATCTGCAGCTCCTGCTGAGCGCGGGCCATGCTGTGCCACCAGTGCCACCCTGGGCATGGGTCTTGCAGAGTGGGGAGCAGCCCTTGGTACTGCCTGTGGGAAACATCCCTGGAAAGGCACAATGCTGGAGGTAGTGGCAAGGTGGGATGTTGCCCTTCCCACCATGGAGAAGCCCCTCCTCACACTCTGAATCCAGGCCAAAATGTTCCTCTGTCTCTCAGTGCCTCCCCGCTGGAGGCCATGAGGGTAACAAAAGCCTCACGCTCCCCTGTGGCTTCGTGCCTGCCTGCTGCCCCCAGACCAGACAAGCCCTTAAAGCCAGATCCACAGCCACTGCTCGGCCATGCTTCACACAACCAGTTCCTGGATATGCTTTCCCTCTTCCTCAGCCACCCATCCCACTGGGAACCAACCCCCCCTGCCCAGACCAGCCCCGGCTCTCTCGGCCACTGCCAGCACAGCCCTCCCCATCTCAACAACATGCTACAAAGCACCAGGCATTTCTTAGAAACATCATCATTTATTGACTTGAACTACTGCCACTGCAGCAGCAGTGTTTCCTGCTCAGATGTTGGTGATGTGGTTTTTCTTTTTTTATTTTCTCCTAAGGTACTTTAAAATGGGGGGAAAAAAGATTAAATGAGTTTATGGTACTGAAACAACAGTCAAATTTGTTACAAGAGGGCCCTTGTTGTAATCCCTTCACAGCGAACGGCACAGCCTGGAGTAAGGGAGGCTGCACCCATGACACGGAGGAAAACCGCAGGGCACTGCTGCCCAGCTGTGTGCTGGCCCCATGCCTTCCCCAGGCTGGCTTTCAGGCACACGGACAGCCTGGCCATCCCTGGGGGGGCACCCCCAGTCCCTGCACCGCAGCCTGCAACCATCACCCTCCTTGGCCGGGGGCACAGCCTTGCCCACCTCAACCTGCAATAAGGCTCCGCTTGCTCCACACCAGGCCAAAGACAAAGGCAGCTGCCACCGTGGGGCTGCCCCTGTGGCACGTGCTGCTCCCCAGTTTAGGGCAGACACAAACGGCCTGCAGCAGCTTGGAATAACAGGCCCTTTCACTCCAGATGGTGGCTGGGTTTGTCTTTGGGATGCTTCACTTCCTTAAAGCTGAGCAGACAGAAAGGTCAGCAACAGGCAGCAGGAAAGCAAACCAACTAACATAATACTAAAGCAGCAGCTTCAAGCTCCTGGGTTAATATTTACTGCTGAAACCGCAGGAGTTGAGAGCACAGTGTGCGGCTCAGCTGTGGAGAAATGCGATGGAAATCATGCCTCACATGCCAACGATGAAAGAGCTTTGGAACACTGGGAGAGGATAACAAGCGTCTACAGGCCGAAACGTGTACAGCTGCAGATAAGAGCGAGCTGGAATTCCACCACCATCCATTGATGGACAGAGGAATCGAACCACTTACACAGAGAAACTCATGCCAAGGAGAGGGTAAACTGAGTGCTGGAAGCCACAGCAACACCCTGGCTAACACGGGGACGGGGGAGTTTGTAACCCAGATGCAGAGGGTTAATGGCAGCAACCCAAAGGGCAGGAGGATTTGGATCATTTTGTCTCCCGCAGGGCCCAGCACATCCCTTCCTTCTCCACAGCGAATGTAACAAATGGCAAAAACCGTTCACAGGACACCGTACAGACAAGAATCAAACGGAACGCATTGTGGGGAAGGGAGAAACACGCGGCACCCCTAAACGTAACGGGAGCAGCATGACAGCACAGGCAGGCAGTCCAGTCTGAATGCACCACCCAGGCAGAACCCATCAGCTCTTTGAACCGTCTGCAAAACTGAAAACAAGGGTCTCCTCCTAATTAGTGTTAATTTGTTAAAAGTTTCCAGACACTTTCAAAATGTGCCTTTGCAAGAATCACACCCCACCCAACCCATCACCTCAAGGGCCCCAACAAAGGAATCCGCTCCTGATCATTGCTAGAGTCACTGTTTGTCTTCAGAGATGCTTTGCTTTTTCCTTCTTATTCCTCTTCCTCTTCCTCCTCTTCTTCCTCCTCTTCCTCTTCCTCTTCTTCTTCATCATCATCTTCATCGTGGCAATGTGTGATTTCCTGAGGTGCCTGGGGGAAGAGGTTGGGCGGTTTGATCTCACTGATGGAGCGGGTCAGTTGATGCCGCTTGTAGTCAGAATCTTTAAAATCCACTGAGGTACGATTGCGCGTGGCCATCGGCGACTCCTTCTCGTTGATGTCGACGTGCGTGTGCTCCACTGTGGATTCGTGTGGCATCTGCGCGTGGAAGAGAGAGAGGAGATGGCAAAGGGTGTCCCAGGTGCAGAGTGTTTCCCTGAGACACATGGAGCGCAAACCCCAGCACATGACCCTTTGGCCCGCAGTGCATCACATGCCACCCAGCCCTCCAAGGTGCTGCTCCTGGTGCTTGCAGCTTGAGGAAATGTTAAACAAACACAAGCACAGGCAACTTTGGTTCCCCTGCCCATCTCCCTGGAGACCGCAACTCACCAGGACGTGGGCGGCTCTGAAGAGGTAGCTGAAGGGGTAGTAGAGAAGGTTGATGAAGGAGGCTGCATAGAGATCAGCGTAGCGCATCACCTGGCTAGCGAACAGGGTCTGCCGAGAGCCACTGCGGAAGAGGCTCCCCATCATCCCGTAGCACATGTCCATGTCATGGGTCACTTTCTACAAGCAAAGGGCGGGTTAGATCCTGGGCCAGGCAGGCAGCAGCACAGAGCCGCAACAACACTGATGTGGAGCGCTCTGAGGGTTGGGGGCTACATGAGATCTGCAAGGACCTACAGCAAGGCTTTCTGTGCTCGTATCCCGCGCCACCAGAGCACAGCTGAGTCCCAGCGGACACAGGGGAAGGCAGCAGTGGGCTCAGGGCCAGGACCTGCCCCAGGCTGGCACCTCAGGGCTGGCTGAACCAGAGGCTACAGCCCCTTCAAGCTTGTGTTTGCCAGCATTCTGTTCCGCAGCAGTGAGCACCATCAGCTGCTGTATGCATGAGGAAGCAGACCCTATTCCAGACCAGGCTGCCTTTCAGGAGCACCAGTGACACCAGTGAGCTGAGAAGCAACTCTGTTTGCGTCCACAAAGGCAGAATGGCTTTGCCAAGCCTGCTGTGCCCACCCAAAGACAGAGCAGTGGGGTTGGGTTGTCAAGCCCTTGGAGATCCAAAAGCATGAAAAGGGATTTTTATGATTGGTACCTTAATGCGTCTCTGGATGGAGCTGATGTCAGGGCGTTCATTGCTGCTACTGTCCAGATGCCTAGTTACAGGCGAGAAGGTAAATACATGGTGTGAAAAGCCTTTCAGAACCAGATGCTGTGGGATGGGGGCTCAGGGGAGGGAGGCTGGTCTGGAGGGGAAGGTTGGTCTCGTGGGCAGAGCCCAGGCCTGAGTCAGAGCTCCAGCAGCAGTGCTAACCCAACCCCAAGGTTCCATCAGAGCTGCTCGTTAACTGTCACTAGGCTGGGAGAGGCAGCAAGGAAGTTGTCACTGAATACTCACTTGTATAGCTCAGCCAAGAAAATGTCCAGACTCTGCAGCTCTTCAAAAAGGGCTGGAAAAACCAGAAGAGGGGAAAAAAGGTTAAGTTTAAACTGTTGAAATGAAAAAGGCTGAAAGCAAACCCACCATCCTGCCCATTCCCCTTGTGTGGCGGCGGAGGGGCACTGCATCAAGGAGCATGACGTCTCACGGCCACTGTGCAGGGAACTGGTTCAATCATGCTCTGTGCCACTGGCAGAGCTTCAGGCTTGGTTTCTGGTTGCCCCTTTTGTTTTTGAGGCTAAACCTTTGCAGCTACGAAAACCTTCCCACCAGCCATGGAGCCATGTGCGTAACTCCAAAACTTGTTTACACACCAAATGGCAAACCTGGGAGAAAAGCAGTAGGGCTGGAGGATGGGAAACACACAGCACTGGGGCAGCAGAGCAGCAGAGGGAGCGGGAGGAAGGAGGAGAAGTGGTTGGTGAGCCAGGACTCCCTGCAGACGGGAGAGCAGTCATGGCTCGGGCATTACAGGGAGAATTAGCCAGGCGTCTTCTCAGACATCTTTTACCAGAGAAGCCACAGCTCCGTAAGAAAAAGGGAGAGTTTTCGGGACAGATACGGGTGAGGAACACCTCAACCCCAACCAGCTGCAGTTCGTCCCCTGGCTAAGGCAGCACTTGGCGCAAGTGGCCTGGGAAAGAGGCAGGAAAGGCCTGGGACCCTGAAGCCCCAGCTCCTGCCACCACACCCAGACCCAAGAAAAAAGGGCTGAAAGGAGAAGCAGCAAGCCAGAGTCATCTCACCCCTGCACCCCTACACATTGGCAATCTCGGGGTGCAGTAACAGGCAAGCAAGAGCAAAGCCTGGCCTGGGGTTTGCCCCATTTCTGACCGCTTTTGTCTGTCCAGACGTGCAGCTCCTGCGCCAGCTCGGGGATCACCAGAAAGGTCCTCCAGCCCTGGCGCTTCTTGGATTTGAGGATGTCTCCGAAGATATGGTCTCCGATGTACAAGATATCCTTCCCTTTGGCCCCTAGCAGGTCACAGACTGTGTCCGAAGAGCCTGAGAGAAGAATGGCATGGCTCAGAACACGGACTCCAAGGGAAACGTGTGGCTCATTTCAGAGAGCCAGGGTTAGGGATGAAGCAGGTGCATTTTCCTCCCCGAGACCTCCACTGCTAAACATCACACCCCTGCTTGGCCATGGCAGCACAGGGCACTGCTCACCCACCTGGGAGTTCACCCAGAGGCAGCTTTGCCCACGCACACCCTGACATGAACGGCAGCAGCAGAGGGGCCATGCTGCCTCCCACCCCATGTGAGAGTCATGGAGCCCTGGGTGTCACAGACAGCCCTGCGTATATCCACCCACTGCCCTTCCCTGGCTCAGGGGACCCTCCAAGTGTTGTCACACTGGTGGCAGCACCACAAGTACAGCTGGGAACATTGCACTGAGCCAGCTGCAGCTCCTGTTCCACCACAAGCCTGGCAGTGGCATTTCCCAGACCCTCCCTGGCAAAGGAGAAGAGGGTGTTTGAGGAGGAAGAGGTCCATTTCCTCCCTGCACTGGGCAGCAGTGACAATGGAGAGGTTCTGGTGCCATGTGCAGGGGGAACAGTACAATCTGCTTTCAGAAACACAACCTTGCCTACGCTCTGGCACAAGACCTGTCACCATCAGAGTGGCTGAAGGCCACAAGAGCACAAGAAGGGTTCTCGCCTCACCTCCCGAGTACACGATGCCATGCTGCAGCGGGCCAGTGTAGGTACCAATCTTCAGCTTCCCAGTCACCTGTGGAAGGAGATGTTGCATCACTGCGGAACAGCTGATGGTCTGGATCTTTTCTGTCCTACTGATACCTCACTCTTTGTCTCTCTCTCACTCCCAGGCAGCCTAGGGGTGGCTTTCCACATTCTTTTCCTATTGCCACCCGTGGTATGTTAGGGAAGCCAGCAAAGCCTCAAGCTCTGCTGCGCCCCAGGTGATGGGGTTGCTCAGGATCACTAAGAGAAGCCAGCCCACCATCTCTAGGGCAGGTGCTGTCTAAACACTGTGTTGCCTGTTGCCACTAAGAGATGCCACACAGGAGGTGCAGGAGCCCTTCTGGCCATAGAGGTACCCTCCATCAGCCACTCACCGTGTCCACCTGTCGCAACACAGTGCCCTCCCCAAAGAAGAGGGGTTTCCGCGCATCCACCAGGATCAGGTCAAAGTAGGACTGCCACGGCCGATGGGCACTCCCAGGCTGCAAAGGCAAAAACAAACCTCAGAGGAGGGGTGTTAAATCACCAGCTGTCCCCACAGGGCACAACACAATCAACCACAGGGAGTTAACCCGAGTGTCACTGTCCGTAGCCATAACCTGGTGATGTTGCTGGCCCACCAAAATCCCCTAGCTCGTGCCTCTTGTGGTGCAACGCTGGGTGGCCTGTGCCATCTCCTAAAGACTCCCCTCTCGTGGCAAGCCCATCCCAATCCAGCCTAGCTGTTTGGCTGAGGATGTGGTGTGAGACAGGAGAACTGCACTGAACATCCATGTCACAGCAGGGCTGTTGTGTAAAGAGGTGCTGTAAATGACACCACTGCCGCTCTTTCTCATCCCGCATGGGTCCAGACACACACGACTTCGTGGCTTCAGCCTCACAAGGCTAGGTGGTACATTTGCCAGGCGTGGGAAAATTCCCCAGAGCACAGCTATGAATCACAGCCCTGCCTGAAGGACACCGGGCATTCATCAGCCCCTTCTGCTCCATGCTTCTGCTCTTTCTGAGATCAGGACCTCATTGAGGAGTTTTCTGAGCTATGGTTGTGGTAATTTTCCATGTTCTGAAAAGTTCTCCCTTGGCCACCTTCTACGTTTAGAGCACGGTGTGAAATCTTTTGAGCATGAGATAGCCTCCCACTGGGAGACTGAGAGAACAGTATAAAATTCAGCTCACAAGTCTCTCTCCAAAAGTTGCAGGGCTGAGTTTTGACCTCAGAAAACCAGAAAAGGCATGACTAAAACTTTTGAAGTTACCATAGTCAAGGCACGGTCAGTCCTAAATGTTTCTGCTGTTTTATAACACTCTTTTCTTTCCATCAAGGTTTATTTTAACAGCATCTAAAACATTGTGCCAGGTTTCTTAGAAACCTGCAAAATGCCACAGCTAAAATGTATTATCACTAAGGCAATGTTATCATTAACACCGATGATTGTTTGAGACTAGACGATGCCTCTTTTCTCTTTGTTACATTGTATTTGCTTTGATCCCATTCAAACAGGACACAAAACAGCAAGTGTATTTTAACCAGATTAAAGCAACTAATCCCATGCAGCCGATGAAGCAGGATTAAAATGCTTTCCAGCTACACAGATAATTAGGCACATCAGCCTCTACTGGAACTGCCATCTAGAAATCACATACCTTTGGTCCATGCGGAAAGTCAAACAAGTAAGTCATAATTTTCTGCAAGACAGAAAGGAAGCATTCAAGAATGTGCTTTTAAACATACATTTGAGTAGTTTATAAAAGCATTCTTTTCTGCTTTATCTTCTTCTGTTACAAACCTTTATTTTCAGGATTTATGTGAAAGCATACGATTTGCATACAAAACAAACAGATGGAATTTCAAGTGTCAGGATTTAAACCAGTAATTTTTATAATCAAAGAAAACCTTTGCCTCAGAAATCTGCACACTGCTTCAGTCATACCTTGCAATGTTTTAAAATGCACATAAATCTTCGATTAGCAGTGTTGCAACATCTTGACATGTACCTGGAGTAGAAATAACCGCGTTTATCCCTACAGCACAACTGACAGCCCTTTCTGGCTCTTAGACCTCTTCAGGACCATGGCTTTGGGACTTGTTGTACCCTCACTTGAAAGGGAAGTTCTGCATTTTAAAGGATGCTGAAATCTAAAGTGAGTATGACTTTCAGCCTTTTAATTGCTGAGGAACTGAGTGAGGCACAGAAGGACTTAAGCCAGGCCTATACTAGGTCAAGTAGCAGAACCCGGTCAACAATGATGACTCAAGACTTAATGTGCATTCACCACTAAACTGTCCTACACCTCACTTAGAAAACACCTTATTTTCCACCAGAAGTTGTCCTACCAAAACCCATACGAATAAATAGCTGGCTTTGACTCACTCCACTATATACCAACAAATCCAAGCAGCACTTACATCTGTGTATTTATAGTCACTGTTTGTGACAAGAAACACCTTCCCAACTTCATTCATGCGGCTGAGCAGCAGTGGCAGCTTCCCCTGAAAGCCAAGTCACAATCAAAAGTTACAGAGATTTGTCATGGGCAAAACACTCCCAACTATCATCCCACCGGACAAAACAAAGCAAAGGAAACAATCGAGCAAGCAAACTCATGTGTTTTGCGCTGGCCGGAGCCAGGAAGGTTGCTGGTCTGTCCATGTAACACCCCTCCAGAGCCCAGCCCAGGGTAGGAAGGAGAGGGGGAAGCACTCAGCAGGGCTGCGGTGCCTTTGCCAACCCCAGTGCCAGGCATCCTGTGCTGCTACCACCAATCTGCTCCATGCCAGGCACACAGGAGCAGCTCCTCCAGCTCCAAGTCTGTTCCCAAAATGGGCCCAGAGGCAGGTGAAATCCGAGCTCACACAAGCTGCAAGTTGGAGCGCATTACAATTCCCATCTCAAATTGGGGAGAATTTATTCCTGGGATTTTTATTTTTATTTAATCATAGATCTCAGTCCATTGCCAGAGTAGCTGATTACCTCACAGAACAGTTTCCTAAGAATTTTGCAGGCATGTAACTAGAAACAAAGTTAACTGCTTTAAAGTGATGCTCAGAGCTCATCTAAACTGAAGAGTAACTATACCGTACATGGTCTAGAGGGGCTTTGCACGCTGCAGAGAGGGCAAAAGTAAGGGAGCCACTGGAGCTTGCTCAATTAGATGTGCTGAATGCACATTTTGGGTCTATCAAGAGACTGCACACTGCGGATCCTTCCCTCAGACCTTTGTGGTTAAACGCATGTAACATCTTTGTTGGATGGCTAAGGAATAATTCTGTCTGAAAAGATGCTCCTCAGTTGCTTTTGAGAAAGAGGTCTGCTTGGGCAGAGAAAACATGGGCAGGGAACACAGCTGCTTTCACCACCAAAAGAAACAATGCGAGCCTCACCAGCGTGTTCACCTTGGTCCCATGATAACATTTCCTCTGGCTGTTACATTTTACGTAAAAACCATGCACGTGAATATGAAATCACATGGATCACTGGCTCAGAATAAAGGCTGCATCCGAACTTTCCACTTTGTCTTTGGTTATTACAATAGAAATTACAGCGTTATCTGTTTTGTGATTTAGTAAAGCAAATCAGCATGTTTATTTCTTGTCTGCTTACTCAGTACAGAACGGCACATAGCACAAGTAAAGTAACTTCACACTTACATCTTTCACCACATACTTTTCCAGATTCTCAAGTGTCTTTTCCTTGAGTGATCCCTGAAATAGAAACAACAGAACGCAGTGAGGTAATAGAAACTCCTGATGTAAGAGACATCAAAGTAATGCCAACTTTCACACTTTAAAATGCTGTGAAAGTACAAACCAGGGCGAATCTGAACCAGTGACTCTAGAGATGAGAGGCTTTGAGTAGCAGGGACCATCACAAACTCTGTGATCCATCGATTCCCTCACCATGGTAAATAATCCACTTCAACAGCATTTTAACCCTTTCAGAAGGGAATACAATAGAAACAAACAAAAAATAGATTTGCCATACCAAACAAGACAGTCAACGACCTGTCTCCAACACTGACTGTAATGCTTTACTCAAAGGCCAACTTCAACATGCACGATGAAAGAAAAATAGATTCCTGACTTCTGCAAGGCTAAAAGGACCACCACAAGCACAACTGTGAGCAGAGTTCTCCTGTGACAGTTCTCCATCCCACCCCAATAGACTTCTTGAATGAGGAAGAACAAGATGTTCTTAACATCTTAACCAGATGTTAACGCTCACAAAATTATATTCTAGATACGCGCACAGGAGTGTGAAAAAGATGAACTGCCTCTCCTCTCTAAATAGAGAAAAGTGGATACATTTCTCTGTTTAATGCAGGTACTTTTCAGACAACATAAGATATCCATTTACAGTAAAACGCTGGTTTAATAGTTACAACAAAGTACAAATTCTGGACTATACATGCAAATATGCTCACGGCATTGCATTTTAAACCCCATGAATTACAGTACAGAAATGGAATCTGGGCACAATAAAAAGGAATAGGAAGCCAAGACAGACATCTTCCAGTACTAGGAGGGCAGTCGAGCTCTTGACTTGCATACAACTGCAATTTATTATTTGCTCACTAGGCGGCAAAGCAAGGCTCTCGCCCAGCTGTGGAATAACACATCTTAACTCATGAGTTATGAACCAGTCCCTCTAACTCAGTTACAGCTCGAGATGTCCCAAGGAGTTCTTGCAATCACCTTGTAATGAACCCAATCAACAGCATCTCTGACATCCTGGAACATACTCCTGAAGGACATGAAGAGGTCTCCATCTTTAAACCCTGTTTCACAGCTGTGAGGAGAAAGGAGAGAGATTGTAGCAGCCATTCACAGCAGGTAAGAAACAAGTCAAGGACAGAGACAGTTCAAAATGGTGTTTGAAGCTTGTGTTTTCATCATAATGGTTTCTTATTTACTATCTTACTGCAGCTCAGACTCGAATATAAAGGCTATAACCAGAGTTTAACAGGATCTGCAAGTTACCCAAGAATGTTTGGTTTGAACTTTAGGATGTGAGTTCCTAACTACAGGCCTGTGCCTCCATAGCAGTGCTACAGCTTTCTGTGACTGCAACTCTTATTTCTCCCCACAGTATTACGAGAAGTAAAAAAGTCTGGAACTATGCAGTTTGCAGCATTTTACAAAAGACAAATGGTACTGAGAAAGTAAGCAGACTTCTGCTCTTTCTCCCTCTTCCAGCACTAAAGAAGGGGGGCCATGGACATCAACTACAGGTAATACTTGTTACTGAGAGGAGGAACTAGTTCTGTGTTGAACAGTTAAGAGTTAACATGAGAAATTTCCTCTACAAGTTACTGTGGAGGTATCTTTGAGAATTTGCATCATGAGAAATCAAGGAGGATTAAGGAGAGCTGTATTTATGATGACAGCAATCATCATGCCTGTCCTGAGAAAGGATACTTTACCTGATGAGTTGTCAGCATAAAGTTTCTCTGCTCCGAGGTAAAACCCATTAAACCTTTGCCTTCCACTCACATAATATGCAGATTTGACCCATCACACGAGTCAGCAGCACAGCAGCATTCACACTTGCCAGTTCAAACTGCAGCTTGTTGTTATGCATACACCTATTTGAAAGCTAGGTAAATACTCATGCTGCACAAACAGCCTTTTACACCACACTCTGCCGCAGCATTTCACCTTTAAGTGAACAAAGTCCTCAGTTATGACATGAGGGACTTCTGGTAACTGGCTGAGGAAATCTAGCCTTTCGGTTACCAGTTCAAACATCGCTCCAATGGACATGGGTTCAAAGCGAGCTGTCTGTAATCACCCTGTAATGAGTGTGTGGTCTTAGGAGCTGGCCCAAATACCGTTGTCAGTCAGTGTGGTGATACTCATACACCCTGTGAAGGAAACTCTCACAGCCAGTCTCTGCTGTACGCACAGATCATCTCACCACCACTAAATTCTCTTAACATCAAAGAGTAAGAGGCTTGAACT
>NW_010413236.1:32551-50606 GCF_000710305.1 Buceros rhinoceros silvestris | reverse complement strand
TCTTTCCCACTGAAATCCCTTGAAGGGCCTCCACTGATTTTAAGAACAGCTCCATCTGTGCTGTAATGCTCCTTACAATAACAACCTTCTGTACCATCATCACCTCGAACTGGAGGGAACACATACCTCGTGTACCGGTCACAGTTAGTAAAGAAGTCCACTAGGCAAGCCAATAGGTAGGTCTCTGTAAAGCAACAAAGCGAGATTTTAGAACAAGGATAACATCGTATGACCAGCTACCTTTAGGCCCTGTGCCCAAAAGAAGGAAGGTCATGTAGAAAAATAAACAGGTAAGTAGAGTACGACATTAGGAAAGCTTTACTCACTTCAAAGGCACAGACACAGGCCTGTGTTGGCTCACTTCAGACTCACCTGGTAGATTGAATAAAGTGTTCAGAATGTAAAACCTATCTGTGTCATCCCTCTGGATAAATTTATTTGGATATTGATCCCGTGTTTCAGGCCTGGGAACAGATAAGGTAGAGAAGAAAAAATAATGAGGATAAAACATGCTGACCTGCAAAATATTGGTGTGGCGGGGTCCGTTAACTGGAGTCTGCTGTACTTTAATCAACACCCAGCTTTCCCACGCGCACTAGCAGCGCAGCGGCAGAACCGCATCACGGCGTTCCCTTCACCCGCTGGCTTGGGAACAAAGCCCTCACCGCAGAGTCAGCAAACTGAGCAGAGCCCGCACGGGGAAACGCAGTGGTCGAGAGTCCACCACTCGACCTTAAGCCTCATGCTACTGGCTATAAGGATGCCTTAAATCATCTGCACTTTCATTGTTTGCTTATCTTAAACTTTCTCCCACTTTCCACGTGTTGCTCTACACTCCCCCGAGCAGCTTTCAGCAGGGGAGGGGAGTCAGGGCTGTGCTGCCGGAGGCTTGCCTGGGGCCCTCTGCAATTAATCAGCAGGGTGGCAATGACTGAAGCCATTTAATTATTCTGGTTTCCTTAATTTCTGGAGCTTCTGATGATCACCTCTGACTCAAACTGAAACCTGAGTGCACATATACGGGCTTTTTCTAAATGTTGGCTTCCTGATGTAAGGACTTACAGGCCTGCAGTGACAAGGCTTGTCACCTTGGAGCCCTCAGCTGGTCTGTGCCTGCCTTCCAGCCCTCCATCCACCTGCACAGCAGGAATATGGAGGGATTTACTGGGATCTATCAAGCATGTAGTACTGTGGTCCCCTCTGCTTCCTAAAGCACCTTCTGTGAGAAATGCAAGCAGCCAGGGAAGGCTGCAGGAAATGGCATGCAATGCCTCACTTCTGACACTCCTCAAAGGTCAGAAACACAAAGGGGTAGAGCAAGTTTGTTCCTTCCCCAAGCCAGCTGAGGAGCTCAAACTCTGTAGCAATGGCTATGGAGCTAAGAGTCTCACAGGGCACAGGTCCCTTCTGCTCCCAGCAGCCCTCAGACAAGGACTTTGTCCTAACAGACAAGCTGCTGGTGTTAAATCGTGCCAGGACACGTGAACAGCCCCTAGATTATCCCATCAACCCCCTCCCACAACACACTTTCTTCTCTTCCCAGCACACTACAGACGTGCCTGTGCTGGCACGAACCTTCCCTGTGGGAAGGGACCCACAGTCCCCAGTGCATTCCCAGTCAGCCCTGGAACTGTAGGAACACCAACACAGCATCTGTTGTTAGTGTAGTCCCCATGACTCCTCATACAATGGGTGCCCTGAGGGTCAGTGACACAAAAGAGCGTATTAAGTCAAAAAGAACAGCCAAGAGTCTGCACTCACCCTCTGAGAAAATTAAAGCCATGTGCACACACTAGGAGGTTCCCATAGGCATCAACTTTCAACAGGTTCCCATAGTGGGTATCAAACACCAGTCCTCTGTTAAGAAAGCAATTTAAGAGATAAGAAGCAAGTGTATTAAGCAGAGATCATTTTAATAGCAGTTCTTTCCAGAACAGCTTGCTCACTTGGGGTGGGACATCAGAACAGAGTTGCTGTTACTATGCAGATGGGGTCCCTACTGTCCCTTTTACCTGGCTGCAGGTGAGCAACAAGGGCCCTGCGTTGCCAGGTCAAAGGTACAGCTGGTCTGCTCTCCACCGACTCGAAAGCGGAACTGTTTAGCCCGGCAGAGGCTTAGCTATGCACGTGCCAGGGAAGACATGGGCCTCTTCCACAGGGTCACAGATCTGACACCTGTGCTTGTGGTGCCCTGGCAGCCCTGCTTGGCTGCAAGGAAGAGCAAAGCGTGATAAAAGAATTTCGCCCCTCTTTTTCACTGCTCTGTCACAGACAGAGCCAGACTGGGCTTGTAACTATTGCACAAAATGCTTTGGACATTCCACGTTCCAACTCCAGCAAAACTCTGTGTCACTCATCTAGTAGCTTGCATCTGGAGAACACAGCCTTCCCACAGAGACATCCCTTCTGTCCCCTCCCTGCGATGAAGGCAGTGGATTTAATGGAGTCTTCACCACAGGTTTGTGAAGGGCTACTGTCTTGTTACAGGCATGGGCGCACCCAGCATCAGTTTTGGTGTAAAACATGCTGAAAGGAGGGAAGGAAGAAGGCTGCGAGACTGAAAACTGGAACAAGCCAACGGTCCCTCTGGTCCAGTCTTTTGTAAAGACGCTCCAAAGGAGTGAATAAAGCAAAATCCAGCAAAGGCACAAGTGGAAATAATTTAAAGGCACAGAGTTAGATCAAAAGCCTTGTTTAAAACAAGCGGTGCCCTTTTTACCTCTGCTACCAAAAGACAAAATGTAAGAATTCAGTAACTTTGCACCATTAACTTTGCTTTCAGCATTTGATTCACCAAGACAAGTGAACAGGATTGGTCCCACTTTTGTTGTTTACTGTCAGCTTAATTTTCAGGTTATCTTATGCACCAGCACACTATTAATTAAAATCATTAAAGAAAAACGTTCTCAGACATTCTAGCAGCTGCATGGACAGTAACGGTTCCTTCTCCCCTTGACTTTGATTTAACTCCCCATCCAATCATGCCTCTGCTGTCTTTGCTTTGAAAGGTTATTTTTGGACCATGTTTCCAGCAGACATCTTTTCTTGCACGTCCCGCTTTGCTGGCGTGGATTCACGTGTGCAAAGGCCCTCCACATACAGGAGCAGTCTGCTCCCTTCCCCATGATCTGAAGTCAGCCACAGGCTTCACAAGCACAACTCTGAAAACCTGGCCTTACGTGTCGCCTGTGAACTTTACGGAACAAATATTCAAGGCCTTGAGCAGGCTGGGTCAGTATCTGTTAGTCATTTACCTGGTAGGGAATGCAGGATCATACACAAAATTGAGCAGCTCATGAGGGTATCCAATCGAAACTAATCTTTCTACGGTCAGGTCAAATCCAAGAGATTCGTATTCAGGGGATTTATACACTGTACCAAGATGAGATTTCAGTTAGAAAATTTGAAAACAGCTAGGGGGTTAAACAAGAAGGCAATTAAAAGTAATGTACCCGTTCGCCCTCCTCCCTCCTCCACATCACACATTCCCTTCTTCGCTCCTGCCCTTTGCTGCCTCGGGTACCCCAGCCCGGAGCCATGGTGGAATTAGCTCATGCTCCAGGACTGCAGCCGAGCGGAGCCACGGTTCAGGTTTCAGCAGCAGAGTGCACCAGACGAAATATCCATCAGTCTATCACAGCTCTCTGCGTCAGGAAAAACATATTTCAAACTGCAGCTCCTCTCCCTGCAGTCCCCTTAGGCAGATACAGGAATGCTCCTCCCTCTTCCACCTGCTCGGATTGGGTTTTGGGTTACTGTGTTTTCACAAAGCTGATGAAGAAACTAATAAATTTTGGGAACACGTGTATTCAACATTAGAAAGTCTGAAATTCATCACTGCTGTGCTACTGTTTCAGCTCTGGATACAATCCCAAAGCTTCGTACTGTCTCCAGATTTCATCTCAGGGGAATTTATGTTTGCTGCAGATTAAGTTAGCTTGAAGGTAGAGCTGTCAAGTTAACACATGATTTGTTTGTTAATAATACCACATAGTACTGTAAAAATCTGCTAGCTATTACCCTTGTGCCTCAAAACGCTACTCTTTTAAGCAAGCTTACTGCTCTCTCATTTCAGAGGGCTGCTCACCCGTGACACACATCTTAGCTCAATGCAAAAGAAACGGACTCGTTCAACCAAGTCATTCCTACCATCAGGCCTGTCTTCTTCCTGAAAAGGACCTTCCCATGTACTGGAAATGTTACTGCTTAATCAGATAATTAAATAAACATTTAAAAGGAAATTGCTGTTTTTCCGTGACAGATGGAAATCACTGTGTTTCTCTGACAGTGTGTTTACATTTGCTGCACATCGCTGTCTTAAATCGGTGATAAGATGTAACAACATCAAATACAACCCTTGACTTCAATGAGGGTTACCATGGGTTCAATGGGCTCAACTTAACTCAACTATGTCAAATTTATCTGCATAAAATACAAAAATGTGTAAGCTACACAGTAAGCTCATTAGAAGACAGACTGCTTTTCCTACAAGAGATCTGCGGGCTTCATAATATATATTAATATATGTGGTCTATACTCCCCAAGTAATCACCACCATATATACACTGTGAAATACAGAAGCTCACTCTGAGAGGAGAAAACAGATATATAATATATTGTAAAAAGGCAAGGACTACAGAAGAAACGAGACTGTCAACAGATTCAGATCACAGTAACCATGACAGAGGGCTCCCGTATCTCTTAATAATCTAAAAAGCACCAGAATCCTAACAGTTAATTTCCCCATTAAACTAACACCATCAAAACCACAATAAGCAAAGCTTACGTTCTTTAAATGTTCTTAAACAGATAACTAAAATCAATAAAATCAAAATCTTCAACCATTATTATACCAATGGCAAACATCAACAACATGATATAGCATTCAACACATGTAGTCTTCTCTGTCCTCTAGGAAAGGAAGGCTTGATTGAGCTATAGATAGGAATAAGCAATCAAAAACTACAGCTAATGAAAGAAAGCAGTGACTGACAAGGCAGTTCTGGGGAATGAGCTACAGTTGGAAGGAGCAAAAGGCAGTTAGGTGATGAACAACATTGTGACAGTGACATCAGAGCATCACCTGGAAAAAAGAATTTCTCTGATGCAGGACAGTAAAGGCGCTTCCCAGGGAAAATGGTAATAAACACACCTGCATGTACTCTCAGAAGGTGAAAGTGCTGCAAAGCTCCCCGTTACGTGAAGCAGCCTCCAGTCCCCCACTCTGTCCATGAAGCTGCTGCACTCCTCCTCATTAGCTTCCTGGAATTTGACCACGTTACCAACTTATCCATAAAAACATCGCTCCCAAACAAACCATCTCTTCAAGGAAACACTGCTCTTTCTGAACTCACCAACCACGCTGATGCTGCCCAGACACAAAGAATCCCAAGGAGCATGCTGGCAACTCTGAACAAGCAGAAGCGGTTCATCCACAGCTCCAGCAGAACCTTTCCAGGGAAACTGTAAGGCTTTTTGTTAAACAACCTGTGCATCATGTTAACACTCCTCCAGAGAACAGCCGTGGTGGGACATGTGGCCAGCTGCTCGCACAATGCCCCCACTCAACTTGTTCCTTTCTGTATTTGCCTCTCTTAGATTCATCACTACAGACCTCCTTTTAACTCTCTGAGTCTATGGAAACAAGCTGAAGCACCAACAGAAAAAAGGATGAAGAACAGGTATCAACCTCTGCCTTCATCACTCCAAGTCTCTGAGGCAGTACTGCAACAGGATTAATCTGAATGTTTCTTTTTGGAGGGCAGTTATTCTCCTTACCTCTCAAGCTCTAGATTTTGCTTCCTTGACTTCTCTTTGAATAACACTAAACTACTAGCTCATTCATGCCTCAAGTCCCTTCCCTCTTTTTTTGCCACTGCACAATATCTGGAAAATGAGAACCTTCTCCCTGACAAACAAACTAAAAGACATGGGGAAACTGGACTCCTGGAAAGGGACAAAGAACATTCTCCAATTACCATCATCCTTAACTGTTCGAGATAAACTTTCCTTTAATTAGACACAGAGCTGGGAACAGACTGAGAGCTCACTGAGCCCCCCCTTGGCAGCACCCTACACCACAGCACAGGCTGTGTCTGTTGGTACAAGCCACAACCCACTGACTTTCCTCCTAAGTCGTGTGAATGCCTGTTTCAGTATCATGAGTTTGTGGGCAAACAACAATCCACCTCCTTCCGACCAAGCACGAAGAGGCTAACACTGCTGCAACTCCGGCAGCCCATTCGGGGAAGATGCCTCAGTTATATGCATTACCGGATGAAAAAATGTATTTCGCTATTGCAGTCAGGGCTGGTTGCTCTCTCTTGCATCTTGCTCACTTCAGGCATCCATGGGGAAAAAGAGCAGGGAGGACAGACCAGTATTTTTTCTGCAGCTGCATGATGAAAAAGTAGTTTTCAACTTTTCTAGAACATCCCCCTCCCTTAGACCTGGTTCTAGACCACAGCTGGAGATAATCTGTGTGCCATGGCAGTGTCATTAATTCAGCTCTTTAACATGCAGTGTCTCCCATGCTCAGCTTTTGAACCAGAGAAAGGCCCAGTCTTCAAGCACCCCCAGCTCTGTGACAGAGGAAGAGGCAGAGCCATGAACCCATTTTCAGAGCATCCTCACCCAACACAGGTGACATGACAGTAAAACCAAAGCTCATGCTACAACTTACTCTGATTTCTTCTCTTACTACTTGATGGCTATGGCTCTGTCACCATGCCAAGTCCCTGGCTCCAGAGGACCGTGTCATTTTAATAATCCTTGTTCCAACACAGGCAACCGCTTCAGTTGTGCAGGGCAATTGGCACCCTGTGCTTGGGGATTACGCAACTGGGGTGCAAAGAAAACAACCAAAGGTTTTAAAAAACCCAGGAACCAGTTGATAGCATTTCAGCCTCCCCTTAATACCATCATTTGGCTTAACATTATACTACTGAAAGGGAAAAAGCAGTACCTAGGGAGTGAACGTTGCAAGCCTGTGGGTCTCTGATGAGTGCGGGCATCCCTCACACAGTACGTGCTAGGGGGGAAGCCGATCTGGAATGAGCAGGGGTTGTGCAGTAAGGTATGCAATTCTCATGCATATGTGTGGTTGTTTTTACCTTTGCTGCCAAGACACATACAGTAACAATTTTATAGCCTTCCTGAAAAGGAAAAAAAAAAAAAAAAAAAATTATCTCTAAAGAGGCTCCAGTCTCTACAAAACACTGCTGCAGGTGGTGTTACTTGGGAAAACAAAAAAAAAAAAAAAAAAAAAAAAAAATTATCTCTACAGAGGCTCCAGCCTATGCAAAATGCTGCTGCCAGGATTTTAACTCACATGAGGCAGATGCAGATTCAGAGTGTCACTCCAGTCTTGACGGAGTTACACTGGGCTCCCCTGTTAAAGAAAAAAATCAGACTGATTTTTAAACTGCAACAGCTCTGTGCCATGTGGGATTGTATCTGCTGGAGCTCTGTCCTCTGGTACGCGCAGAAGCCAGCCTGGCAGCTATTCTATATACACTTAAAACTGATTTATAGAGGAGGCACAGTTGGCAATTGTGCATCCTGCAGGCAAAATTCTGTCCTCATATCCACAAAGCAGTCTTAGATCATGAGCTCAGTGATAATTAGGAGGAATAAGCCACAAGCACTTTGCCTACATAACACAAACCCTTGGAGTTTCTCTCAGACACAGAGCAACTGATTCAAGAGAGGGTCTCGTGTTCTTTTGGCGGCTTTGCCATTATTGTCCACTCCTTGGTCGTGACAGATTACTCCTTTCAGGGCACTTGCTTATTTCACACCACAAAATGCATGCACATGTCAGCACAGGAATCTCAGGAGACTGAGTGAGGAGCTACTCAGGGAATGTGAGAAGAGAATTTTGCTCTACACCTGAAGGTGCTCCCAGCGAGAGCCTCGCACCCTGGGTCAGTCTGATGTAGCACGTCTAAATTCAGGTGTATACTTTAACACTCTTACACTTGGGCTTCTATGTGCACAGCACTGTGGGATAAACTGGTACCACACCTGCACATAGTGCTGCAGCGTACTGCAGTGCTCTGGTTTGCGAGCACACACAGTGAGGAGACCAGACCTATTCTGCAACCCACAGGTATCCAGAGAGTAATCAGGAATAACGCTGAGATCCAGTTTGCTCTAAATGCAAAGCTGAATGAGCTGGAATGATGTTGGGAAAAGGACTCACAGAAGTATGTGGACCTCCTGGAAGGCTCCTCTGAAAATACATGTTTAAAGCCTATTTTATTTCAAAATGAATAGCTGGGGAAGGCTGCAACGCATATGACGGCTCTGTTTAAGCTGTGGGGAGGAGAAAGCTCTTCAAGGACTGCCCATTTCTTTCCTTGTTCCCCCTCCACACACACAAAGATTTCACATTCAGGCAGGGCAGCTTCTCAATGAAGATGTAACGTGGTTTCTTCCAGTGCATATCAGTGCTTCTTACAAGCTGGTCATGGATCATAGGTGAGAAGCAGGTGCTAAAGTTACAATAACCAACCCTTTTTGTGCTGCTTCAGACATTTTGTGAGAGGTATTTGCTGTCTCAGACTGCACACCTGCAAGCCAGTCCTGCCTCACCTTTTCATTTCTGACCACTATGGATTTGCTGCTGGTAAAAGGCCTGAACTCAAAAGAGTGACTACACACCGATTTCCCACACCACTCGAAGCAGCTCCTCATTGCCAGCACCTTGGTTTAGGAAGGAAAGGTGAGGATGCTGCAATAACCACAGAATGCCGGAAAGTGAGCAGCTCCTCTGGGGAGAGAGGCAGGACGAGGACTGCTAATTGATGACCTGATGACTCATTAACTCCTGCCTCTGGTTTTTCCCCATCTGTCACTCTCTTTTGCCAGTGTGCTCTCCTATGACGTCCTAAGATCTCTTGGACGAGTTTCATCCTTTCCATCAGCCAGATCCACAAATGCCTTCCCTTCCAGCTGTAAGACGAGAGCAGCTCAGGGAAAGATGCTGTGCCCCTAGAAACAACCCCACACTGGCAGGGGACTTCATGGGAGCAGCTGCTTTCTGCAGCTGGTGCACTGCCTGCTCTGATCCTCTGGGCACATACCAGCCCAACTCCTTCCCCACACAGGTGCTGAGACCACCACTGAGAGACCTCTCCATCCTCGGCCCTGACCACCGAGAGTCTCTTGGGAATTGAAACACCTTAGTCTACCCTCACTGCTTTGGTTGGCACACAAAACTAATCGGCTTTTGACTTTGAGGTGTTCAGATAAGATCAGTATTTCTCAAACTGGAGGTGATAACCTCCTCCAAAGGAATGCAAAAAGCATTAACACTCAGTCTTCAGAAATTTCACCTGCTATCTGGGTTCTCCAGAGGTCACACAAAGACCAAAGATAAGCCAAAAGGTGGACAGCTCATGCAAGGGGTTAGCCTTTTCTCGGAAGCCCAGTAAATGCAGCCCAGTTACCTTGGTTAAGTCTTGAGGAAACGAAAGTAAAAGAACTAGAAACAGGTTATTTCAGTTGCTGCTTATTCTCCAGTGAGTAAGGCATGCAAATCAGGCATGATTTATATATGTTAGGAGCATACACAGACAGGTGGGTAGCTAGTATCCAGATTTATATACATCTCAGGCACAGCATACATATATAAGCTTGTGCAAATACATTTCTGAAATTAAATAAACCTGTCTTAGAGAGCAGGATCAAAGTGCTGCTCATTTTAAATTTTGATCCATAGTCTGAATTGCACCACAAATAAACAATGCAAGTATGTATTAGAAAAGCATTTATATCAATGTTGTGCTGATAAAAAGTGGTTAGTTAAAGCCTTGAGGACCAGGATCCCCTTTTACCACCCCATCCGCTATAATACTACTAATATCTATATATTTGCTGCCTCAACAATGTCTATCAAATGAGATCCTACAGTAGCATTCCAAAAAAGGACAGAGGTATCTCCAGAGCTCTCCATTCTGTCAACATCTTCTCTGCACACAGACTCAAAGACGGGCATTTGGTGCCAGCTACTGCCAGGATGTCTGTGACAGTCACCCCTCCATGACCAACCACACTACTGGCTATTTCATGCAAGCACCAAATATTCATTCCCTGGCACTTCTGACCACCTGTTCTGCAACCCCAGCTGAGAATCCAGGGGGCAACAGTGAGTGCCCAGTCCTGGAGGTGTTTGGGACACTGGACTTAATTAAAAAATAAACCCCACTGAAGCATCAATACCAATTAAACATACTAGTGAGTGTTGGGCAGGCATTTCACATACTGCCATAGCCTGACAAAAATTTGTCTCAGCTGTAGGGCCAGAGGTCTGAGGAACCCCAGAAGGAACCAGATAGTAAAGAATGCTATCTGACCTCTACATACTGACCCTCCTTTCAGGGTATCTACTATCCTCATAATCCATTACAGGGCAATGCCCGTTTTCGTATGTGATTAGAAGAGAAACACATTTATGCTCTAGAATACTAATGACTTCAGCTTCTGTGCTATGGGGCCTTTTCAGCCAGGGGAGGAGTTGTCCGGCACTGTCACTGAAACATTACAAAAGGGAAACGGTGAACTTTCAAGCTATGCTCTCTATGTTAAAATAATTCATTACTTACACAGGAAGGAATCCAAAATGTCATGTTTAAGTTTCACACCTGGGTGTTAACTTCCCTTCAGTTTTGACAGCAGAGTTGGACTGCTCAGCTCTGATGAGAGCCCAGGCTCAGTCGTGGCTTGCATGGCCTGGCAGGGTGCTGTCATTTTGCACTGGAAACATGGCACAGGATTTTCTTTTCCATGAGTGGAAACTCTGCAAAGGTACCTGTACTGCGGGAGCCTCTGTACAAACATGCTCGGCTGGCTTGGAAATCTGAGGAGCAGGGGTAAGCACAAACCTCCAGCTCCCCTTGCCTTGCGCTTCTCTTTCCAAAGACCCATCAAGTGTTGCTTCAATTTCTGCCACGGTTGCTACACACATTTCACTTCTCAGCATCCTCGCCAGACATGAAGGGAAAAAAGGACACTCCTGTTTAAAGCTTGGGTTGCACGCAGCACTGGTTTCAGTTCACCTCTGTCCATGTAAACACGTGCCTGCTATGTGCTTCCCTGTGTGCAGGGCGATGGGGAGTTGTGCACGTTTGTGCTGTGCTGACCTGGGAGCTCAGTGCCTGTAAACAAACCGATGAAGTGGTAAACGTGCCTAATTGTAACCGCAAGAAATCTCAAATGAAACCCATGGGACAAGTCATATGTTTTCAGTTAGGAACATAGTGAATCACTGACTTGCCATTTGTTTATGGAGTCAGCTGAACTGTGACCATAAAGGATCTGTCTATGGTCAAAGCAAGTTGAAAAACAGACAAGAAGAGACCTCAGTCCTCTTGACTCTTGGGTTTTGACTTTAACCACTAGAACATAAATAAAAATGCACGGTATTATGCAGAGCAGAATTGTAGTATTCCAGCCTATATTTAAATTCAGTTTTCATAGTGCCAAACAAACAATATGGGTAGCAACAGTATGTTTGTCTTTGAATTTTTCAATCTGAAATGAGAAGAAACCGTTGCCATATTTTCATTTATCCACAGAAAACTTTTCAAACACAGAAGTGTTCTGAGCAGTAAGACAAAGCTCAGCTTTAAGCACACTTCAATATTTAATGTACTTTTCTATTTCACTAGAAATGATGTATTTGTAATGATCAGCAAACAAGACCTTGACAAAACTTCCAGGTGCATCTCAAGATACTTTCATATGCTTAACACACAAGCTGCTCAGCTATGCTTGAATACCCAGATCTTGCACTAAGACTCTTGCGGCCTCAGATGTTTTTGACTGTAAATCTGGTAACATGAAGCAAGAGTCATTAATCATCAAAGGGTTGAATCTTTTGGATCTGAGCTTCAGCAGCAACCAGGCACCCTTTCCCAAGAATGCCAAATACAGAGTTCTGGGCGGAAACCAGCACACACCTATAAAGAAGCACAGAGGCTCTGCAGTCCCCAACTGCAGCAGTGCCCATGAAGCAGCTATGCACCCACTCTGCAGCCTAAGAGCAATGGAAAATTCCCTACCTTTAACCCTCCTGCAAACATCCTCAAGCACACAGCACAGCTTTCAGCTCTAAAACCTCTAACCTGGAACTGTATCAGCTCCTATTCTCCCACTCTGCATGCTAAAAGGATCTGTAAAGACAGGATTTGTTGTTGCTTCAAGGACTGACACAGTATTATTGTTCAGCTTGGCTCAGAATTGCTGGGTCTACAGGTTGTTTTTAATGCTGCATTTCTCCTTGTTTTAAAATCAAGTGTTGTCAAACATCATAAGCTTTAATTCTCCCTAAAGCAGGTTTATTAGTGTTCTCATTGGTAAATTCCAGATATTTTTAGCCTTCTGCTGCTGCACTTTGTTTGCCTTCGATGTAACAAAGATTTGGGTTGTTTGGATATGCCTCAGAGGCTGGCAAAACAGAGCTTAGTGTTGGAAAGATTTCTTCTGCTGAATAAAAATGCATGGCTTGAGGTAATAACAACAGCACCAAGGTCACATTTTGCATGTTGAGAGAAGCAATTCAGATGGACTCTGCATTTCAAGGAAACTTCAGTTCGTCTATTTTAATAGTTGGCATAACATTCCTTTGCACTGGAATAATATTTTAAATATGACTACACAGTCACCTGTTCTTTTATGGGAATTTTTTATGGTTGCCCTGACACAAGAGAATCTTTTTTTGTGCTTAACAAGTGGCCTTCACAATTTACCTCTCTCAGATACAGCCCACTGGGAGTCATAATCCCATACTGGAAATATCCCTGCATTTCCATGGAAACAAACTGCTGTGCCAAAATACGGGCTTAGTTCTTCAATGAAGACTTCTGAACAGGGAAGAAATAGTTGCATGGGCTTCATGTTCAAACATAATTTGCTAGCATCTAGAAATACAAAATCTACACATTTATTTAACAGTGTGCACCTGGGCTTATATGTAGCACAAGTGCCCATGCTGTCAGTAAGTCACATATGTAAGTTTTTCTGTAGTGTGCTAAAATAATGGCATTGACAAAGCAATAGGACATGTGATCTCAGAGTTAAAGCCTTCGGTACTCTCAGCTTTGGATCCTCCTACAGACTAAGCTGTTCCAGTCATCACAATGGTATTTGCAACTTAATAGTACTTCTGTTGTGGTATTAAGATTACTCGGTAAGGGTGTCTATTAGAGTGAAAAATACCTCCATATTTTCACCCATCTGGCAACAACAAGAACTGGACGTTGGTATACTAACAGCCTGCTGACCCAGCTTGGTGTTACTCTCATGTTTGTAAGGGCAAGAAAACAGAATATTGCAGCTTTTGAAACTTTCTGTACACTGTGAAGACTTGTTCTTTCAGCAGCTTCTGTCTAACACTCTGATTCTTCAAGAATCCACAGACAGCAGATTAGCAGTTTGTCAGTCAGTGATTTACTGGGACGGAGCAAGCAACACATGCTTCTCCATTCCTCATTCCCAGTGCCAGCATGTGAGATCCCACAGCTCCAGACCTCGGTTTGCTCATTACACAGCTTTAAATGGTCAGACTTTGAAGAGCAGCAATACAAAGAGAGGAGGGACAACAGCCGCTCCAGCACTGCACTGGTGTTTGAAAAAAAAATCCAGCTCAAAAGCACACTAGGAACATTTTAGCTTCCCCATCTGCCTTTAGCTTTAAAACATTAATGGCTAAACCAGCCTCTGAAATCTGGAAAAATCGGCACTTGTTAAACTGGAAATGTGCAAATGTGAAAATGCAGACAGCAGATGTGCAATAGTCAAGGCATCTCTCATTTTTTTCTAGGACAGTTTGAAGGCTACTGTTGTCACATCTACCAATTCCTTTCTCTAGCCAACATACTAATTTTGTATGACGCAAATAACTGTATTATCCAGTGAAGTGAGAAAGAAGCAAAACTGCTTAGTATCTCCCCAAAAGAGCCTCACAGCCTGTGGTCTTTATGACATGATGAAACTAAAGACAAACCTTCAACGTAAGCAGGAGAGCCTTTTTAGAACATTAGTACTGAGTCCAGTACCATAAACAGGCAGTAACGGGATCTGAACAGAAGAACAAATATTTCTTTGTAGTAGCTTACATTACAAGCTCAGTAGCTTTTTGAAGTATTCAGTTCAATCGCCCACATTTATACTTTGTTTTTCATCTGTGCAATCCTGAGTTTTTTAATACAAGGTACAAATTCATCAGTCCCATTTTCTCAGCTGTGGAAGCTGAAATACAGAAAACTGATAGAACTCAGCTATAGTAAGAATACCTCATCCATGGAAGAACCAACTCTCAGTTCAGCTGCCACCTTTTCTCCCACATGACATGCAGCAACAAGCCAATCCTACGTTCTGGTTGAGTGTATCTTTTCCAGAGTCAACAAGTAAAGAAAAACATTTCAAAAATAAGATGTGGGTGTGCAAAATTTCCTTCTTCTCCAAACTGCAGTGATGGCTTAGACACAAACACCTGCTTGAGGAAGGGGCAAAACCTGTTTATGCATGTTGCACTTTGGAGTAAGTTGGGAAAGACTAAAGCTGGTTTTCCTATGTCTTTTTCCACGTGATGAGAAGGGAAATGGTACTGCTGAAGGCATAAACAATTTTGCAACAAAACCTATGTAGTGCACCAAATCTTGGCATTGAGTTGGCAATGTTTCTAGGACACAAGCTATATTCCAGTCAGATTATGCTGTATTAATTATATTTGCACACAATAAACCCAGTATTTTTCAAGCCTCATTTCCCCTTTTCTTTATTGAAATGCAGATAATCTTATTATTGATTTCTGAAGAATGTGGAAGCAGCAGTGATTTAAGTACAGGAAAAGCATTCCAAATGAAAGCATCCTGCCTACTAATACTGCATCTAATCTACCTCGGAGACAGAAGATAAAGCTTTCAACGAGGCCATAACTTTCAGAGGAGGAGGGTAGTCACAGAGGAATCTTTTCAAGCACAATTAAGTTTGTAATTCTTACTAATTCCCTCTCCATCTGTCAATGGCCTGGTGTGAAATTACAGCCAGTTTGAGAACCCCACTGCTTTAGCTCTCCTCCTGTCAAGGGACATCTATCCATCACCTCACTGTGCAACCTGTCCCATTAAAGACCTAGTAATGCCAAGGCCTCCTGCATTACTTGGATCCAGACCTACTAATTACAAGTGTAGCTCACACTGAGAAGGAAGCAGCCAAATGAATATTGTGTGAAACCAATCTCTCTCTGCTGCATTTCCATCGGGTTTCACCACCTTCTAGTCTCAGGCGAGTGTTGCAGTCAAGACTTTCTACTGACATACCTTCACCTTTCTTCCCGCAATTTGCAGTAAATGCAAAACAGAGAAGGCTCTGAATCTTTTGGATTAGATGCAACATTTTTCTTTACCAAAGCATGGGCAGTTTTGAAAGCACTAGTAAAACAGGAGGGCAGACCAGAATTATTACTGACTACTGGTCTTCTAGCCAGTCAAGATGAATAAGCAGAGGTGAATCATTCAAATAATAAAAGAAGCTACTATTTAGCAAACAAGAATGTACTACAAAAGGACTCTAAAATCTCTCTAATTTAAGGATTTAAACAGGATTTTAAAAAATTCTCAGTTCTGCCCTGTCAGCAAACATAGTCCTTCATGGGAATTTGCAGACCGTGGTGTAATGCCGTCACTTTCCAAGGAGCTAGGAAACCCTGGGGAATCAGCCCGGGACTTGCTCCCTGGCTGGCAGGCAGCAAGGTCAGCAGCAGAGAGTGAAGGGTGGCTGGGGTGATGGCTGCGTAACATCACAGAAACTTGTCTTAACCTCCACTAACAGCAAGGGCTGAAACAGCTAATGACTCTTGCTTGCATCAAGCCCTCCGAGATTTTAAGCAGCAACTATTTAACCAGGCACACAGTCCACAGTCAAACCCTGCTGTTCTTCCCGCTCCTTTGACTCTCCTCCCAATAACACCTAGTTTAAAAGAAACATTATTTTATGAACTATGATTCACTAACACGAGCAAACTAAACAGACAGAACGGGAAAGGGACAGTCAGCTTCACATACAACAGACTTCTGATCCTCTAGTATTAGTGTATCCTGCCCATAAACCTAGGGAGACTTGGGAGTTTCCACACATGTAAGAGATCTTATTTGCCCCATGAGGATAAAAACAGCAATCCTTGATGGGAAAACAAGAAATCTAGAACCTGTGAGAGCTATTTCAATTTGCTTCCATTTTATTTTGAGCTCCCAGCAGTCAAATTCATTCTAGCTGTGATCACAGTGGCTACAAATTCATCCATAATTTCTCAAAAGAGAATGCTAAAACCTTCAGGGTCTTTTCTTCAAGACAAAAAGACTTTGCCCAACCCACCCATCAACAGTATTTCTCAACTCTATGCAAGGCATGAGACAAACACAATGAGAGAACATAGATGTTATTAACCAGAATTTAAAGTTTAACCTAATTTTGACTTGAAAGCAAACGGAATCACTGCAGCAATGCTGTATCAGAAAGCCTTGACTTTTTTCAATTCTGAGTTAACTGGTCCTTTAATTCATTAAGGCTAAAAAACCCCAACCTATAAAACAATGCATGAAATCGTATTTTATGTGCATGTAACACGATGATACTAAACCTGCTGTCAGCTGGCAAGCTGCCTTTCTCAGGCACGCCAGTAGTAGAACACACGATCACTGTAGCATGTGTGGAGTAACTGCTACAATATACTTCGAAATGAAAATGCCACATCTCTACCAAAATTAGATTATTCTGCACAGAAAACAGTGCTATTCTAAGTAGGTTTGTGTCCTTAAATTCATAGAGTACAAGAACGAAACTGTCTCGAGCGTCTAAAGTTCAAAATAGGTCAAATGATTCTGACTTCTCTGGTACTGAACCATCTCCTAAGGAAGACTTTGGTGCTACCAATGGCCACTGATTTAGGAAGAAGAAAGAGAGAACTGACAAATGTTTTCTTTTACTAATACCACAGCCTCCTCTTCGTAAGACAAGTAATTCGAGGTGTTCCAAAATAATCATTCTTATTCTAAGATGTCAAAGTGTATGACTGTCAGCTATGGGATCAATGTCATCAGTTTATTTCTGATGTTAAAGTTCATGTCAGAGAGTGGCGAAAAGACATGGCATATAGTTTTTGGCAGGGTATTCAATGGGTCTGCCTTCAATCATTGAATATGAAGACTGTGATTGGGATATTTTTAAACAACTTTACAGAAAAGTGATTTAGCAATATCTTAAAGTACCAATGCAGAAAATTAGATGAAGAGCTAATGACACTGGGACATGCTTCCGTTGTTCTTCCTTGGTCTATTTACATGTCTTGAAGAGTCTCCTAAAAGCTTCTGTTCAGTATGCACCATCTGGTATGCAGATACCATTTCCAGAGGTGAGATTACAGATAAACTAGCTTTTGATATTGTTTTTTCTTTTTTAATCTAGACAGTAGTATGTCCATGTGAAAGCGTGTGTAAGATAATGTGCCCAGACAGAAATCATGACAGGGTGAAATGAATGCATTACAACATTCTAGCGTAATACTTCACTTGTCCTGATTCTTCATCATCATATCCAACTAAATAATTATAATCTCTCTTAGTAATTATAATCACCCTTTAAAGCCCCTGCAATTAATAAGTAATTTTTCTTGTGTGCGACAGTTATACATAGCAAATAATGGTCAGACAACAAAAGCCCACATGGAGAAGAAAAGATGACTCTGAGACATGAGATGACAAACAGGTAATTTTGTAGGTTGGTATCCCAGGCAAGTGAAAAAAGAGGGAAATAGCACTTATCAGGCACAATGGTTTTCATCTGCAAAAGGCTTTCCAATCTAATTACATTCTCACAACTTGTAAAATGATCTGCAACCATTATCTCTGTTGTACCACGGAAGAAGTCACAGGACAGCAGCTTACCCCATAGCAATCCAGATTTCCAGTTTTTTCCTCGGACCACATCCCATTTATTTTTCTGCACCACATCCTGTCACTCAAGTCCCCTGAATGCACTGACTTTGCCTGCT
>NW_010413236.1:28785-32459 GCF_000710305.1 Buceros rhinoceros silvestris | reverse complement strand
GCTGAACTGTGCACCGTGCACTGCGATCTTCCAGACTTGGAAGCTCCAGGTTTCCATGTCCCTGGGTACTGTTCTAAGATGTTTGAAACAGTCGCATTTTTTCCTCTCATCAAACTAAGCATCATTTTGTGGTTAACAACACATTTACTCTCTGTTTACAGGAAAAAGCAACACTTGAGTAAAATGAACAGTCGGAGAAGTGAGGATAGTGCTGAAGCTCTCCTTCTGTCAGGATGGAAGTTAGCAACATGCTTCATGCTCCACGGCAACCCCACTGGCACCACCTCAGTCCTTGAGAAATGCCGCCAGCGTGCAAAAGGCACAGATGTTGTTTTTCCATTACAAAAGTGAAACCCACAACTTTTTTTTTTTTAAGTGTTTGTTCTTAAACAACTGTTTTGCGCTCCTTAAAGGCACTGCCGAAGACTGTCACAGCTGGGAACCACAAACACCGAAAGCATGCACCTGCAGTCAGATCCAGCACAGATTAACAACGATACACTTCATGGCTTAAAATGAAGCAGGAACTTTAAACAGATGTATAAAAAAGGGCGATGAACAACCAAACTTTTTATACATAACTACTTCGTCATAGAAAACTGCTTAAAAGAACAAAAGCAAATGATTAAATATAACCTTCAGTTACTTGCCACAGCCTCCAAAACTGCTCCTTGCACCACTGCGTTGATCCATAAGCACATGGAAACCTTTCTGCCTTTTGCTTAGCTACTGACCCCAGCTCCTGTGACCCTCATACTGTCCCTAGACACATTACTCGTCTCTCATCCCTTCTCAGTAGACACAGTAACTAGATGACCATAGTTGACATACTGCATTAACCTATTATTAGTTGACCCTGACACTCTACTTCGCCTTTTCCCAGTTCATATTCACAACAATTCTAAACTGAAATATCAAGGGTGATAGAAACTTTTTATCCACAACCTTGGAAGCAGTAATGAGAATGAAGGCAGGATCACACATAACATATCCAGTCACAGCCTGTGTGATACTATAACCTAGGAAAACAGAAGTGAGCTTTTTATCTCTCCCATCCTTAAAACAGTAACATATGCAGAAAACAGTAACTTTACCCCTCTTTTATCAAAAGTCTCAGAGAACTTGGCTGTTGAGTATCTGAAAGATGGAGGAGTCATGCAGAAGATTTTATGAAACTAAAAGGTCTTATATAACCTCCCAAAGCCTATCTGCAGCAAAGAAAGGCAGAGCTTTCAAAATTAATTTGCTCAGCTGACAGAAGACACTCTCCCTGCCTTGCTGCTTCTCAAAACGAGTCATTGATGTGGCAAACTGTGGAGTGGGCAAGAGGGAAACCTATTAAAAAATGACCCTCCCAGGACACTGCTGGTTAAAGGTATAGCCCACCATATGCCCCAGAGGTAAAAGAAACCACCTTGTTATTCAAAGCCAAGCTTGCACTGGAGGCAATGTCAAAATACAGTGGAATCTAAGGAATCAAATAAACTTAGTAAGCTTTGGATTCTTTGACACCCATAACCACTTGAAACCACACTACAGCAACATGGCTTGTGACCAAATACAGCCTGCAGATTACAAATTTAAGGGAAACACTTAAAATGAAATGTACAATGAGTAGTGAACAATATATTTGCTAATAGAAGCAGCACCTGCTAACTGGAGTAGCACAACCAGCAACCGGGTTTCCCTCAACTAGAGGCAATATTCCAAAGTAAGTCAATGACAAAAAAAAAAAATGTAAGATACTCACCAGCAAGTGTATAATCCATATCAAAACCAAAGCACTTTATTTTTTCCATGGCTAAACTTCTGTTTACAAAGACCCTGTAAAGAGAGAAGAAATAAAGCCATAGGTATGAGCATTTTCAAAATAGCCACATTTTAGAGTAAACACATTCTGCCAGCTGTAAGGATGTCTGGCTCTCTTAGGTCAAAATCAGAAAATACACCTGAAAACAGAAGCAAGTTTCATTTTTTGCCATGAGTTCTCCTGAAGCAAAGCCATGACTTTGCAGGGTTATTTGAATTATTGCTATGCTGTCTAAAGAAATACACACATGCATGCACACACACACATGGCTTTGCATGTGACCTGCAAAAAACCCTAAGAATAGAAGTGCAAAATCTCCTGAAGCAGAATTCAGAGCCCAAGTGAGAGGAAACTGGAAGCAGAGGATTGGAAGGAACATAGTTTACTTGATTAAAACAAAGAACTACAAAGAGGTAACGAGGAAAGGAAAATAACATTTCTGTGAATAAACACAGCATTTGAGCCCTTTTTGGAACTATATCTGGAAATTCAAAGCAAATCTAAATAGATCCATTTCCACATTTACACCAATAGCATTAAAAACATTTAATAAAGCTGTGAAAAACAGCAACTGAGATAAATTTTCATCCACAAGAATATGCTATTTCTATTGTGAAAATTTTTCTTTTCATTTCTAACTCCCCTGCAACTCCTTGACAAAATTGCTATTTTCTAAATTCCACTGCTACTATTAATGCTTATTGCAATGAAAATCTAAGCTGAATAATTCCAGGCCCTTTTTGATGACATTTTAATACACCATATTCAATTTAGTTCAGATAAATGACATGGTGAAGAAATAGGTCAGAGAATACAACAAAAGCTTTTCTTGCTTTCTGTTCCAGCTACTACAGTAACTAAGCTGTTTATGTTTCCCCAGAACTTTAAACCATAGAGCAGATCTGTAATTCAACAGGACTTCTCTCCACCAACTGTCTTATCTGAACTTTAAGAACAAGAGCCAGAACTCGGCTGCAGGATGGAAGCTGAGCTTCTCAACACTGATCTCGGACAGAAATCGCATGTACTGCTCGAGCTGTGATGCTGAGACAAAATTATCCCGTACAAGAAAAGTCCCAGAGCCTTCACCTGTACTCTGATTTCAGTACGTGACAATTCTCCAAATATTTCATAAGTGCATTGCCCTCAGCAGACTAATTATCCTCTTAACTGAAACCGGCAGCATCGCTGCGTAGGAGTGGCGGCGCAGAGACAGCGACACAGCACCGGAGACAGCAAGGGCAAAACCAAGCACTCGTATATTCTGAAAAGTCAAAAGAAACCCCTGGGGATTCTCCTCTGCACACACGTTCCGGGCAGGTGACTGGCATAATGTGCCCGCTTCACTGCCCGTGTCAAATTTTAACAGCAAACTGCTAGCATCTAACTCTCACACTTCTATGCAAGTCGCCTTACCTCATCTCTCACCGACGTGCTCCTTGTTTAGTACGCAGCAGTCTGATTCATCTACTTGTCTGAATCATATTACACAATTCCTTTAAAGCTTCCCAGGACCGATGCGATTTCGCTTGGATCTGATTTGACTTCAGAAGATCATTATGTCTGAACCAAGCCTTAAAGTACTGTATATCTTCTTGGACAGTGTTTTAGAAAACACATCTGTGGCTAATTTAACCAGTCACTGGATATCGTTGTTGTTCCACACAAATCCACTTGGAATACAGTTTCTCTGGCAATGGTATACTTTCCCCCTAACCTTGCACACTCTCTCTGGGAGTCACAGTTTCCTGGCAAAGTGCCTGCCTTTGACAATAGGGCTTGTCACTAAGGGGCCTCAGAGGTTATAGATGTCGCTCTTTTCTGATAGATTTATGTATTACCTGAACAAGATAGAGTGATAGGG
>NW_010413236.1:24991-28699 GCF_000710305.1 Buceros rhinoceros silvestris | reverse complement strand
GGGAAAGAAAATGAAACTGGTAAAGAAATGCCTTTTGGAAATATGAGATGGGATCATAAATCACTAAAATTCACTCCTGAAAGGGCTGGCTTTTGAGTGGGTAGAGCAAATTATCCAAATCTGCAGTTTGAATCTGTGTTTGTCTTTTAACATCAGGATAGCGCTGATTTTCAAGAGGCCAATGCAAAATGCTATTTGGGACTAAACACAGTCTCATACTTTGTGTAATGAGGATGATTACATTCCGTTGCTGCTGATGCCAAGAAGCATTATTTGTTAACTAATTCAAGCACACGATTTCTGATCTCATGTTTGTGCAGTTTGTTTCTGAAGTGGAGAACTTTAAGAAAGAATAACATACCTCTGGGAGAGACTAGCAACATTTTTCGTCCAACATGCAGAGTCCAGTTTCGTTCTTGCCATTAGCTTAGCCCCCGGAGCATAGTTTTCTGTCCTCTGAACAGGACAGGAATACGAAGGGAAATATAAAGAAGCTCAGAAGAGCATTTCAGAATTGCAACATTTTGGATAGTTTCCCAAATGAGGACAAAAACCAAGCACTAAGACAGAGCTGAATGCGCTTATAAAAAGGGTAATACGACAGTGCCTGTGAAAGGCAAAAACAAGGGAGCTGTGACCCGAGAGATCTCTTCCAGTCCAGCCTGCCTATGTTTAGATGATGACGACATCAAACTGACCAAAAACCATGGAAAGATCTCCAAGTCTCTGACATTTTTTCATCGCTTGGTTTCAAACTGAACCCCGGGACTGAAAAAAAATAAACAGCACACATTGATACTGAAGATATGGAAAAGTTCACTAAAGGCAATGAAAGGAACAACATTTATTAGCATATTTTTGTTCCAAAATAATCTTATGACTGAAACATGAAAATCACTATACCAACCCCCTCTTCATAACAGCTGGTGAAGATGGCTCTCCATCAACTCGTAAATATTGCCTATGACCTAAAAACCATACATGGCAGCGTCTAACCATGCCCCAACAGTACACAGGACCCAGCAGATTTCAAGGCATCCTACCAACTGATTTGACATGGTAATTACTTCACCCACCAGTGCTGGAGTAAAACAGAGCAAATATTTTAAAAAGCTACAGAAGGCTATTACACAACATGTTCAGGACAGGAAATGAGAACACTTTAATCAATTTAAACTTGGATATGCCTTGGCAGATTAAACGGCAACTAAACAGTGGGGGGAAAAAAAAAAAAAACCAACACCAAAAAAACCTGGAACCAGTTTCATGTCTCTTCTGAAGACCCTGTCAGATACTGAGTTATTCTGTTGGCACTCAGGACCTCAACTTTAAATCCTGATAAAGGAAGACGTCTTCCATGCATGGTGCTCCTGTAGACACAAAGGGGTAAGCAGATACTTAAAAATATTTACTCCCAGAAGCTGACCATCTTAATTCAGGGGGTTTACTCAAAGCACTAAATATCTGCAGTATCCTAGAAACTAAAGATAAAAGCTGAGATTAAATTACTATGACAGTTTCAGGGAAGAGCCAGGTGGTTCTCAGAAGCTGCAGACTTAGCCCGTTTCAAAGCTGTGCTTAGATCCTAATTGAAGGCACACTCAGCCTGATTTCAAGAAAACCGGTCAAAGGCATCTGTGGGTTACAGAAACGTAACATCTCCACAGAAGGGATGGTATAGAGAAATGACAAGGGTTTTTTCAGTGACTGTAAAGCAAAACAAACACTAAGAACCTAAGAATCCTAACCAGCTGAGAGAAAAGATCCTCTGGTCTCCAAAGGAAAGGGTGAGATGACAAGTTTTTTACAGCTCATCTAGTTAAACAGAAATCAAAAAAGCTTCCAGATTACTAACGGTTAAGATAAAGATGAAGAGGAAAATTAAAATCACACAACATTTTTAGGCAAGGAAGTTTTAATCTAGAACAATTTTTCCACTTGCCAGAATCGGAAGAAATCACACTTTCCCTTCCCTTAATTGTGTTTTTTTCCATTCAGAAAATAACTGTTTTAACTAGCAGCACTGGAGTTAAAAATTAAGCTGATCTAAAAATCTAACAACCCTGGGCAGTAAGACAAGCCAAACTGCAGCCACAGCATGAGAACAGCCTCTTCATTCCTTGTACTGAGAGGCAGGGGTGGTATAGCCTAAACCCAACTCACCAGCTCCACGTCTGTCTGCAACCAGAGCATTTCCTTAAATAGGACATCGCCTTTTTCTTGCCTTCGTCTTCCCTCCCTGATGAAAACCCAAGCTTTATATTTCTGCTTTGAAGAATAACCCTGTGAATCAATCCCAATTTTCAACTCCCTGTGCAGTGTGGCTAGAGCAGTCCAAGGCATCAGTGCTTGTGGGGAAACTGGTTGGGAGACCACATCCAGCTCCTTTGGCTCCCTGAACCAGCACGGGGCACAGCGGGAAGTGGGGAGGCAGCAGCCTGGACTTGAGATGGCTTACTCTGGCACAGATCCACACCTTTAGAAAAATGGACTTGAGGAGCTGTTTAAGGGAAACCATGAAGCACATTTCCTCCCTGATGAGTACTTCCTCAAAGATAAAAGCCTGCAGCTTAGTCACAGCAGACGGCTTTCAACGATGACAGTATTTATTTTCTTTTTGAGCTCCATGAATTGTGCTGGATGAGAGAAATATGTGTTGTATTGCAAGGAAGAAGGAACTGCTGAGCACGCACAAAGGGAGTCACAGAGCCCCGATATCCTCAACACTGCAATTCACAGTCCTTTATATTTTTACAGGATAACCGATCTCTTTTTTTGTTACTGTTCTTGTCAATCAATTACAAGGCAGTAACTTAAATCCCAACTCTTCTCGAGTGACATGGGAGAGAAGTAAATACAGAGAGGGAGAAATGTTTTTATTTTATTTGTGCAAATTCTCAAAAGCATTCTGTGCCCTGAACGAAATTTGCATATATAACATTCTTGTAATATGACTAATAAAGTAAACAAAATGCACAGAATTATACAACTAAAAAATAGGCTAATAATGAAAAAAAAATAAATGTCCCACTACTCTTACATGACACTGTAGTTTGGTTACAGACGACTTGTACTAACAGCAGTGAACTCAGGTGAATCCCTCACTGACATTACTCATCTGGCATTACAGATTACGTGAGCAAACTGAAGATACTAACATATATCAAAATGTCTTGGTTTGGGGTGGGGGATGCTTTTGCACCTGTCTTAGAGGGGATAAGAAATAAATTGCTTTAAGCTACTAAAACCAATACAATCATTCTATTGCCAAGTCTTGCCGCTTTAGGCAGGTAATGACCATTCCACATACTATTATTTATTGTACCATTTTGGTTTGTTGGGTTGTTTGGTTTTTTATTTCCCCAATGTTAGTTTTTCAAAGTTCCATTTTACTCCTTCTTCAACTGAAGTGGAATAATCCAACAGGTCAGCATGTTTGTAGTCACATTTAGAGACAGTGTTTGGGAGATTACTTTAGGCAGATGAAATAGTATCAGATACAGCAGACAGAAGAAGGGCATAAAAATTTCCTGGCCACTTTTAGTACCATTTCCAACAAAGCACCCTGCAATTTCATAAGACTAACCATCCTTGCACAATTACAGTGACATAAAACTGGAAACTCGGGTTACGACTGGAACTTAAAAGTCTGATGAGGCTGTATGCAGAAACACGACTACAAGCACTTCCCTTGGAAATTCAACAGGA
>NW_010413236.1:0-24904 GCF_000710305.1 Buceros rhinoceros silvestris | reverse complement strand
AGGAATCAGATGGAGGGAGATAGATAGCTTTGGCCATTTCTGTTTCCATTGTTTGGGTTTTCTTCCCAGGCAACAGCAAAGTGCCAAGAAGCTCACAAATGGATTCCATCCCAAAATAATACCCGTCTCCGCTGTGAAACTATTAAAGCTAGGGATCATGGGACATTTTCAACGTAATTTCTTTATTATTAATTTGGCAGGTGTTCTGCTTTCTCATAAGCTCGCCCATTCTGCCGCCTTAACGCTCCCTTTCCCTCCTTTCTCCAATGTCCAAAGAACTGAAGTAAAATAGAGAGAGCCACATGCTGCCCCCCGCTCCATACATGCCACCGCATGAGTCCAAGGAGGCTGCTCAAAGACGTATGAGGTCAGACCATAGCCAGCAGTGCCTACAGAGCTACAGTTACATGAAAGTACTACACGTTGCCTATCCAAACATGTCTGATGAAAAGAGCATTCTCAGACTGGTGAGGATTTTTTTTCTCATTTGCCACCATGATGAACTGATCATTTTAAAGAGACTTTATATATAGCTACCCAAATAGCTAAACATTTTCAAGCCTCATAGCCTAGTTCATACATATTTCCACTCGCTTGCAATCACTGATGATCCAGTACCAACAAAGTGAAGAAACATGATTAGCAGCAGAGTCCAAAGTTCACAAATTCAAACAAACTAAAATGCATGATTAACCCCAGAAATCAAAACAACAAATTGATAATCCTCTTGCTTTGTCATTATTAAAAGTATATACTTTTTTTGTTTACCCAAGATCTCAGTGTACATTAACAGCTTAAATCACTTAACACTCAAGTCACTTAACTCATATTACCACCATAAAATGTTTTGAAAGCAAACTGAAGCACAAAACTGTGAAGCAACTTATTCAGTACTTTATGACCGGTCAGCAGAGGAATAAGGATTAGGAACCACGATGCCACATTCCCTGCGCTAGCCAGTAAACAACAGCGTGAGAAAACAAAACTAAAACAACCACAGAAACCCCATGTTCAGCATGAGAAGTCTCAAATTACTCTGATGAAAAATGGTAAAAGCATCCCAAAGTCTGTATAACAAAAAGGCCATCTCAGCCTTATTGCCCTGTTAAGCTGAAACCACAGAATAAAAGTAAATGCAAATACCTGTTTCCTGGATCTTGGTAACTGTCAGTAACAAGAGTGGATGGAACACCAAGTTTTTCCATTATTTGCTTTACCTAGATGTGGTTGCTATTTAAACCCTGAAAAGCTATGTGAGATAATCCAGAGGGTGCCTAGAAGTGCTCACTCCAAGTTAAAAAATAGACACTAGGGCAATTTGGTGGCTCAGAGTCAACCTAGTTCTTGCCTAATTACAATCACGTTAAATGACAGTACTCCTCCAGAACAAATGACCTAGTGATTATCCTCTACCCGGAAAAGTCAACAAGCAGTGCATGAGGGAGGTGGCCTCAAACCACACACACTAAGGAAAAGCCACCTAACAGCTACACATCCATTTTATTTCCGAATTAAAATGTATGCTGTGCCAACAGCACAGCAATGCAGTATCCTCTTACCAGTGACCTCTGCTAGAGAATGAATAACATCTAGCTTGTATATTAATTCATCTTTAGACCTCACCTCCAAGAGGCGCCAACAATGTTGTATAACGAGGTTTGTGGCTGATGATAGTAACGCTAGCTAACCGAAAGTCCTAGTTAAAGTTATCAGAAATACCCTGAAGATAAAACTCCACTGCTTCTCCTCCCCTACAGATTTTTCTGATTCTTGATGTTGCTTTTACAGCCCTTGAACTCTACAGCACAGCATATGTATTCATATTCGTAAGCTTTGCTTATGTCATCAATAACCTCAATACTCTGTGTTCTCAAGCAGCTATACAAACTGATCCAAACACCAAGCAAAACTTTTGTTTGTGAGGAAAACAGCTACAAGAGGAAAACAGCTATCAATATCTGATTTTAAACATCATTGCCTATGGCATTCAGATATGAGTATGATATAGTCATCATACTCTGCGTCAGTTGCATTACACCCGGTAAACCAGTCTCAACTGGGTTTCTGCCAACAATATTATATGGTGAACATCTATCCATCAAGTATGATACAATAAGAAGTGCAATAGGAACCTGAAGAACCTGAAAACACACATTCCTAGTATGAACGACCGCAGTAAAACATGACTATTAGAGTGGCATCTTCAGAGCTAATATTTTAATCAAGTGTTTTAAAAGTTTCATGCCATGAGAACATTATTTTCTAAGGTAAATTATTTTGTTTGGATTGGAAACTTTCCTCTTTATTTGATGCTGCTTCAACATTTACAATTTAAGCATATCAAATCTGGTGTAGTTCATGAGAACCAGAAAGTTAAACCAATTCATCCAGGTATCTCTTTAAGTAAGCATGGAGTAAACAAACAGCGAATCAAGTTTTTTAGATTTCACACTTCAGAAAACCAAGCATTACTAGCGGCATTTAGAAAATCACAAAGAACGACTTTGAGGCCACCCGGGCTTCTGACATTGGTATCAAAAGCTAGCCTCAGTTATGCTCATCACCTGTACACGTGACCCAGCTGCCAAGCTCCTCCAGTCTTGCAGATTGGGTCCACAAAATCACTGTGACTAGGTTTAAGTAAAAAAAAAATATTAGCTTTAAATTCAAAGTTCTTCTTTATTGTTATTGTTTCTAAGTCACTTTAGATTCCTGGTTCCAATATTTTTTTCCTTACCTGCTAGAGTAAGAAGAAAGAGACAGAAAAAAGGAGACTGAAAGAGAAAGAAAAATAAAAAGAAAAAAGGAAGATAATCTTGACAATGGATACTTTGCCTTTTATATCTCTCTTTTTCATGAAACTGACGGGGCTTCAGCAATATCCGAGTCACAACAATCTCAGACCTCACTGAAACAAATTTACATGCTAGAACTGATGGCTGTGACCAGCACACATATTCTACATCTGAACAATTATTAAAATACTAAAAAATGTAACATAAAACAACAAGGGGAAATAACTTCAGTCCTGCTCTATCCTGTTGAGTCTGCACTTACCTTTTAAGTAACACCACATCTGCTAACATTAAGATCACAAAAATTACCAGAAATAGAAATCTGACAGCACTGCCTCTGGAATGAGGTTGTTTCAGATTCTTACAATACTGGATTATCAAAATAACTCCCATGAAACTGGTACACCAAAGCCATTAATAGCCCAGATTTATACTACAGTCTTGGCATCAGGTTCTCTCATTCCCTCCTGTTCCCTTTCTCTATTTTTAAAAGAGGATAGTAATTTCAAAACAAAATGTGCCTCCCCTTAATGAATTTCCAAGGTTGTGCTTTCCATGAAAATCTGAAGTGCTAGCAACATTTCTGCTCAATACATTTTGAATAAGACACTTCCAGAGTCTAAAAAGAAGTACTTAAACCAAACCACAGACTAATTTTGGACTACCAGATCCCAGCTCCTAGTGGGAAACTCTCCTTTATATAAGGCCATTCTCATCTTCCACAAGTAAAGATTTTTTACATGAGTAAGGGTAAACATGATGAGGACTTGAACGTGTAAGCTCCTGGGGACAAGCACTGCATCCTTTGGATCTTGGACAACACTTCGCAGACTGCCAGCACCTCTAACAATAACGTAAGTTGAGGAAATATTTGAAAAAAAAAAGAATAGGCCTTACTTTGACATCATTTCCATCAGTCTAAATCGTGAGCAACACAACTAAAGTCATAGGTAAAACTATGATACAAAGGCAAATCTGTCAATGACTTCAACGAGGTAAAGATTTTTTGCCAGGGAATGGTATAAAGTCTCTCTCTTTTTATGTGCTATATATAGGTACATTCATTACACATTTCCATATCTGACAAACCAGCTGACACAGAGAGACTCACATAATGCCACACGTAGGACATGTGCCCAAACATAATCACTGGAAATTGGAAAGCTTCAGAATCAGATTCAGAATCCACTTAGCCTTGGACACTGCAACTTCCACAGCCTGGTCTATCACATGATGCTAAGGCATTTTCCTCTAATTAGATTCCATTTGGGGAATCAAAAGATATCTAACACTTCCAAAACACTTCCTCAGAAATATCACTGTATATGAATCACAAACGCAACATGGCATTTAAGCATGAGGTTGGGAAACTTGACTTCTTCTGTTTCTGTATCAGACATACATCTCCCCAACTCCTGCTTAATATACTCCTATCATCGTACTGCATCACGTCTCAAACTAAACACTCAAAACTTTGAAGACACACCTTCCACAAACAGAATACTGACAATTACTCAATGCTGTTGTTTTTAACTCTGTAACAGTCCACACATCCAATAAGGATACAGACTGCACCCATCTTTTATGCACTACACCTGGAACCTTGGGAGCTGTGGGCTAAATTCTTGGCTCAACCAAACATCCAATGTGATCTTGTGAAAACAATCTAGTGCCTGTACCTTCATTCCCAAACTATAAAATGAGAGTGATAACATTTCTTTTATTCCGCACTCTATCTTGTTTATTTAGACTGTTAATTGCTTTAGAGCAACAATTGTTTTTATAGCAATTGTTGTAAAGACGGTTTTAGGCACACCTACCACAGAAGAGAGACTAGAGATCTTGCCTAGCGCTTCTGCATGCTCCTGTGGTGCACACAATGAATCATACCAGAGATAATTCTCAAATGCTTAGTTTCTGATTCGATTTGTGCATTCCAGTAGCTAACGCTATGCTCTTCCAGTGCATTGCAGTAATTACTATAACACTCCTGTCACTGAGCATTTCTTGACTTGAAAACTTCTATCCCAAAATGTAACTTGGACTAATCTTTCAACTGCATTAAGAAAATATATTCTCATTAGCTCTAGCACAGGTACCTCAGCCCTGTTTGTAAATTCCTGCAGGCCAATACTATGCTATCTTCTAAGTTGTCTCCTACTAACACTTCTGCAAGGAAGGCGAGAACGACCTTTCTGTTTTACCAACAAGCAAAAAACCAAGAAATGTGGGGTTTATGCTTAGTTATTTCCCTCTGTCTTGGAGTTACATGAATGACTTACCGGTGGTAGGCTTCCCGGCGGTACTTTTTCAGAGCATGCCCATCCATGTTTGCAGGGAGATCTGCTGCATTCTGGAGTCGGTCGCTCCAAGAGGTTGTCATCTTCAAATGTATGTTTATTTCTGAAAGAGGCAGAAGAGAAAAGCTTGGTTAAGTTCAAGGTTTGTTTCACCAGAAAGTTGACTGTTTCCTGGTACAAAGAGATGCAATGCCACTCAGGAAGTCTTGCAAAGTACCCGGTGGAATGATCTGAGTTTGCAGGTCAAATAAGATGCTTTCCTCTGACATGTTTGCTGAAACAGGGTGTTAAACCAGAGAGCTGAGAAGGCTTTTCCAACCAGCTGGAACTGTAGACATTCCTATTCATTGTGGTAAAAATGCATTTAGAAACAAAGACCTTGTTTTCATTGCTGAAAAAGGCTTTTTTTGACCGTAGAATTACTAAAATGCACTAGCTACAGGTCAAGGAACACCTACCCTGTCAGGCAGGGCAAACCCCAGAAACCCCAGTGGAACTGACCTTGCCACTTCTACCACACAGTAAAAATAAAGAGCCTTATCCCCGGCCATTTGATCTCTAAGCAAAGACAAAGCTTCAAACTGATGCTAAAATAGCAGAAACAATTGGAAGGAAAGCAGAAAGATGATCTTTCATCCTCTGCAGGTCAGCTGCATTCAGACAGAGCAAGAGCACACTGCAAACCTGTAACACTAGCAATGTAAATATGCACAGACATCTGCACCCCTTCACAAGTACTGGTTGTCAAAACAAAACCACCAGACAGTCCTTCTCGTCAGGAAGGCCCTGCAGCGAGGCAACAAGGGTACTTTTCCCAACTGTGTTCTTAGCACACTGGGTCAATCCCGCTCGCCCCCTCCTCCAGCCAGACAAACGTCCTGCTGCATCCCTGGCACCAGGTGGGATGATGAAGCTTCACCCATGGTGAGTCAGTCGAGCTCATCAGTTCAAGTCCTCACCCATCAAAACTCACCGACCAAAAGCAAACAAAAAATGGGTAGTTCACCACTGATCAGCAGGTTGAACCCAGCTCAACCTGCCACAACGCTATCATTACAGCTAGTGCGAAGAACGGGGTGGGAGGCGCATCCCACAGTTATACCAAATTAGGTATACCATGAAACCACATTCTTGTGTAACCCACACAACTGCTGGACCGCAGGGCTTGGCTTGTTTGCTCTTCTGTAGAAGAAACAAAACCACCCACAACCTACATGGGTAATGATACAACCACCATTTCTAGACACCTTTAAAAATATGACTGCCCTCATTTTACAGAAGGGAAACTAGATGATTTTAGCAAAGTAGAGAGTAGAGTGACTGTTGTAACCAGCGGCAGAAGTCATGGTGCTTTTGGCAGTCACGCACGTGCTCACTCTCCTCATGGAAATCTGTGTAATTTTTTTTGTTTTAAATTTGATTAAAGAGCAACAGTTGCAATTGTCACAGCATTTGTTGGTCTATTTACCTACTAGTTGCTGGTCATAAAAAACAAACGGACGGCAAACAGCTTGTCTGTAAAAAGTATGTTCCTCCCTCCTCCAGCATTCTTTGCTCGTCTCCCAGTTACTATAACCAAGGTTTACTAGTGCATCTTCTGCCACATCCTAAAGGTCACCAAATTTAGGCCCTGGCAGAGAGCCCAAGGGACTGCATGCCAGAGCTGAGAGCTCTCTACCCACCCCCCGAATTCCCTACAACACACCCAGGAGAGGAGGTCACCGCAGCGAGAGGGCGAGGGGCCATTCCAGCCAGCCGCACCTTCCACAACAGGGCATGCAGAGAGCAGCGGCTTCTAAAATAGCCCAGACCCGGGCCACCAAGGGCTTATAAGTAATTACCAGCTATTTAAGCCATGCCCAAAGGCAGCACAGGGCATCAAATAGCCCACAAACATCAACCTGCTCCACTTCAAAGAGAAGACACTGCCTGCAGCAACTCTCCTTACAGGCAGCATGGCTTGCAGCAGTCCTGGGAGAAGAGCAGTGCCTGTGTGAGAGAGTGACAGCCTCCAGGTCAGCAGCTGAGGGACATGCAGCACAGTGAGGGATCTGGAATGACCCCAAGTCTGCAAATTACAGAAAGGCCTTATGTCCCCAGAGGGTGGAAAAGATACATTTCAAGATGGTCCAGATGATCACCACCTTGGTCTTACCTGGAGCTATTTTAAAGCTACTAACCTAGCCAGAGATTACAGATTCAAATCCAAAAGACAGAGACATTTAAGGCCTCTAAACGGCATGTTAAATAGCTCTGAAAAAACTGTTGCATGGCTGGTCTTATGACTTTTAGACAGCTTCGGGCCTAAGTCTTCCAGATGCAACCATTCCGAATCCAACCTTCCTGCCTTTTAGAAGGGCTACACTACTCTGCTTACCCAGCCAGACACATAGCAAGATTCAAAGACTGACCCCACAGCCAAAGCCAGAGACCATCTACTCTGCCAGCCTCTTCTTCCCATCACCATCACACCACATCAGAGATGCTGACACAGGTACTAGGATAGGATTGCTTCCAACGGCCACCCATGCAGATATCTGAGAGTTCACCAATAGCAACCTATAAAACATCCTAAAATCCCGATGGCAGAAGAGTTTTAGCAGGCTACCTTTAATATCATCCTTTCTAAAATGAGGAATCAGTGGAGCAGTTGAGCTCCTACATGATGAAATCCTCCTCTACAGTAGAAGAAACCAGACAGCATCATTTTGTGTGTGCTGGGATTCAAAAAGCTGAGACTTGAGGAAACCACAAAAATCTGAGTTTCCATAATTAAGCAAGAAAGGCCTGAATTACTGTAATGATCCAGCAGTATTTTGCTGTAGCTGTGATGGACAGAGTTCATAGGCAGGACAAAGCTTGTATACACAGGCAGTATCTTTTATTAGACCAAACAGTATGGCTGGAAAAATGAGACAAACTCTTGGGCACACAAGCTGTCAAACTCTATTGGTGGCTCTAATAAAAAAATATTACCTCTACCGTCAGAGCTTTGCCCTGATTTATTTATTTAAATCTTTCTTTAAATATACATGCAACATAAAATAAAAAAATCTTCTGCTGAAGTTTAGTATTACACGAACTCAAAGACACTCTTACTGCTTAGCAGGCTCCATTGGCGCTGTGCCAATAGCTTACTGCTCTGAAATAAAACAATAACAACTGACAAGAGATATGGTGATGGATGCTCCCCACCCAAAAGTCTTACACAAAAAACCTTCAGTGAAATTGTTCCGATGCTTCAAAGATGTAAAAATTAGCCTACCTGCATGGGTAAGAGACAGAGGACCTGATCCCTGAATATGAATTCCTTCTTCCAAATAGAGAGGGGAAAGTATGAAGCATTGAATCGCTCCATACACTTGGAAGCCACTGGAATAAACATTTAAGAGAGCGGGCAGCCAGCCAGGCAAGATTCTCAACCCCAAGCAACTGAAATACGATGCATCTTTCTTTAGTGACAAATCTATTTTTGAAATCAATAACCTGTAAATAGCTTCACATAAAAATAGAAATCTTTACATAGATGAAGCATGTCAGAATGCCTTCCCATAATTTATTGCAAACATGCTCCTTGCTAGTGCAGTCTTAATTAAGCATCTGATAGCATTTATGGTACAGGGTTCGTTTTGAAAAAATATTTGAAATCTCAGCTTCAAAGCTCTGATACAGCGCTACTACTCAACAAATACATTTTGGTCCAAAAGAATATGAGATTTTTAGCACATAATTTGCTTCTTTTGACAGATTTTGGCTAATTTCAAGTATTAACCATAGCGTATTTTTTTCAAGTACTCATAAATATAAATAACACATCCAGAAGCAGTTTCCTTCAAGTACTACTATTATTTTTCTACTCTTTTTTGGCCAACCAATAGTTAGAAATGTCTGCACCTGACAATACTTGATGCATTGAGGTTAAATGTACTGCTGCCTGTATTTTTTTCTGAGTTTGTTTTAACACTTTGATGATGCAATGCTAAATCAGAGGCACACACACACTAAAAAGCAGTGATGAACAAAATAGCAGTGACAATACCACTTTTTCCAGGATATTCTCCGAGAGCTTATACAGCAGAAAACAAAGCATCACTAACCAATCCCAAGGTTGTAGCGTACTCACACAGATCCGTCACACACTATATCTGTCTCTTCTCACACGTTCTGCTTCAAGAATCATTAATGCCTTGTCTGTACAACCCACACGTGTACGTGCACAGTGGAAAGAGAACAGAGAGAAAAGTCATCACACCTAACATTAGCTACCTAAAAGCTTTGTGTCTAGTCGGAGGCTGTGGGTGTACAGACAGGTCTTGTACTACCAAGCCTAGAGCAGTTTCTGTCTCCCCACTGCAAAAGTGCTCCATCTCAAGGGGCTTTTTGGGGTCTCAGCAAGGGAGGAGTGAACTATGTTAAAATCCTGAGAACATAAAAAAAAGAAGTGAGCAGGATTGAAGTTGGCTTGTTTAAGACTCCTATCAAATTTCTGGTCCCAGCCACGGCACGACCTCACAAAAAGGGCAGGGGAGGGCAACATCAGTTTTTTTCTGCAGCTGAGAGGTCTGTCCATGTAAGGATGGTTAAGAAAAGTGAGTGACTCACTTTCGAGGAGCGTCCCTCTCCTTCCGTCCAGGGCAGAAGTTGCTTGCACCTAGTTTAGGCCAGACACTTGGGACAGCTGGCATCAGAGGAGGTGAAATCCACTCAGGTTAGCATCAAAATCTCTGATCCTCTGAAGCATCTAACATCCTGGAATGGACTGCAGAAAGCAGCCAGGACTGTGTCATCCCCCTCCACAGCATCTCCTACTGCCACTGTAAGATCAGGGATGGGCTTCTGCTGCACCCAGAAGGGCAGTTCGTACACCTGTGATCCAAAAGCACTTCATAAACTCTCGTTCACATAACAGATTTAAGGGGAGCGAAAGGTGCTGTCCCTCTTTTGTCAGCTAAGGATAGCAGGGCACAGAGAAGGTAGTAACACAGAGCAAGAGGGAATCAAATGCAGCAGCCCTCGTTCCTCAGTCTCTGCACTAAAAACCCATCTGAGGTCCTGCTGCTGTCAGGATGAATCACAGAGATACACTGCACCTCCCTTGCGAGGTCAACTTTTAACACAAATTCAAATTTCAATTCTTAAGATTAGCTGGCAGACACTGAGAGGTCTGCTATAAAGTATATTAAATATAATGCCATGTGTAGCATTGCCAGCTTCATAAATACAAGCACGCCTTGATGTATATGCCCTGCTTGAAAGTGCACAGTAGGAATAATGCCTACACCGATACACCATTAGCAAGCTCAGATCCCTACATATTTCTAAACATGCCTGTTGCACCCACATTCCCAGCCTATTAACTTGTTTGCTGTGCAACCATTTCATTCTCCTCTTCAACACAACCATTTCATTCTCCTCTTCAACACTGTCATTCAGGCACTGTGCTTGAGCTCACCCACCATGTCTACTCCGAAGCTGTCGGCAAAGGCAATGAATCAGTCTAGCACCTAAGTACCAGTAGTTACTCCCCTTCCCCTTACGTGCTGGTCTTTCGATGGCTACCTCCCTGGAACCATCCTTTCTGTGCATGCTCCCAGCTCAGCCAAGGGGTGACTCAACACTGTTGAAGATTAGCTGAGCAGCCAGAGACCCCACTAGCCCTCAAACACTCCATGAGCCCCAACTCTGTATGTCACAAACTCACTGAAGGGATGTGGCAGAGAAGAGACAAAGGTAAGACGTCTTGGGGCTGCCAGAAGGTAAGGTGACATAAAACTTCTAGAACTATAAGTGCCAACTAAGGAGAAAATAAGTCTCGCATTTCTAACACCCAGGAGAACTATTCATTGTGAGCTAAATTCCAAAAGCTCCGCTCATGCTCTGCTTGGGAAGAATGATGCAGAAAAAATGGTCCACATTTCCACGCTCCTGATAACTCAGAACTACAGGTCCCAGATGTACAGATGACAGTACCATCACAGAATCCAGAAGTATTGTTAAAACACACTGGAAAACAGGAAAAACTGCTTCTTACACTCCTACCAGTACCATGTAAAAAAGAAAAAAAGTCTTGTAATAAAGCAAAAGTGAGAGGTCCCACTTGGAGAGTTAAGGGCAATAAAACCAAGATTTTCTAAAAAGAAGTTCTCCAAGAAAGCAGAGGCACTACTGAACAGAGAAGAAGAATAATGCAGAAGCGGTAGAATTCTTTAAGAAATGTCTCTAGTTTGCATTTTAAAAAAGGATGATAGTCTGGTAATCCATCAATGACAATAAAGCATATCCCATTCAATTTGCTACTAATAAGAAGGTTAAATAATATACAGAGATGACCATGTTTAACCATCCAGTCTGATAAAGTTTCCCCAGGAATCCTAAAACAATTAGCTGCATATATTTTAGACTACATCAGCTTTACTTGGCAAACCTAGGAAGTGCACTGCAAATGACAACACTGGATACAGGTAATGGAGAATTAGGAGACAAAAATATCACCAGTCTTGGTCAACGTATGTGTTACACCAGGTATCTAGATAACATCTATAAATTCTTGAAGACTGAGAACTACCCCTACTCACACATGACAAAAGCCCCAAAGCAGTAGGCTTCTGACTCGCTCCACGTGTGGGTTGCATGGATGCTGAACAATGCTCGGATTTTATTCTGAGTAACAGCCTTAAACACCAGCTCTGTTAGTTCATATAGTTCCTGCCCTCTCCCCCACAATCCTGAGATGACAATTCAGACTACTCTGTGTTTTACTGCCAATGCTTCTGCTTAATAGCCAATGACGAATTGGTTCCAAAAGGTGTTTTCGATTAGTGATGCTCTTGGAAAATTAATATGTCCATGACTTGAGATCTCTGGCAACACTGGAAAGCCCAGTTTCCACATATAAGCGGTGAAGCTTGTAAATGACCTAAACCCAAAAATTGTCTTTTTTTCCCCCTTGTGATTAAAGTTAATTTCTTCACTTGAAGAACTTCCACTTCGCCTTTCTGACAGCAGGGCTCCAGGTTCATGACAGCAGGAAGGACGAAACATACCCTCCTTATTAGAATATGGAATTACTTCCAAGAATCACTTGAAAGCGTACTCTCAGCTCATAATAATAAATACTTAAGGCTGGCTTTAAGCAAGATAATTCTGTATGCCCATTTACAGGGTATTACAGAGGTAGAGATCTGCTGCTAAGAACGTGTTAAGGTTAACCACAGACATATGTATTGATTTACAGTAGGCACTTGCAGTATACAAAAACCCACTGGATTACATTAGATTGATAACACTCTCCTTGCTGCATGGATTGTACTAACCCTTCCGCCTCCAAGGCTGCAATCTCCAACACTGGCTTTGAGCCCTCCTGCAGAAAGGGGCTGTTTCTCTTGGGCACCACCACAGTGCTGACATCAGTGAAGCTGCTTTTCCTAAGCAGTTGCTTTTAGAGAAATTGGTAAAGTATTCCCAGTCATACATTTATTTGACTATGGTCTGACTAACAGACAATGGTAACTCATGGGTTATTTCTCATAGGTAAGGTATAAGAAGGGAGAACACTACTTGTGCTTATTATGGGATTTTATTTAATTTCAGGCTAAATTTTATCTCTGTCATAAAACCTAGATGCTAAAGTAATGGCTATATATCAAATACATTGTAAAAAGTATTTAACAAAACGCTGCTTACTGACAACCATATTCACAGAGTGGCTGCAGAGTACCTAGAGCTCAGTAACAACCCAGGACCCAAACGCATTAGATGCACTCAAAAAAAGGACAGGTAAATTTGGAGTTTCTTCGGGTGACCATCCACTTCTATCCAAGGAGTTCTATTCATCCAGGAAATCCAAAGAGCACTAATTATTTAAAATATTTTAATCATTATTTCATTATCATCAGTTTTACGGATGGTTAGAAAGAAATTTGGAAAACTGTGAAATCTGCAGTACAGCTCTGTGAGGAGCAAACCTCACATCTTACCCTCTCTAAGCACCGTGAGACCATCCATTTTCCTCATTTATCTGTAACTGAGTTTACTGCCTTGAAACTGGAATCACAAATTCTCAGCTCATTAGCCTATTTTCTATTTTCCATATAGCTCATGCTTCTCAATGTTTCATGCAGAATTACCATTTTAGTTGTTTCCAACATACTGCTTCTTGCACAAAGTTTGTCAGAGCTAATGCTAGTTCTCCACTTTAAGTCTAGCGCACCCTGTATTGTCCCACCGCTAGACAAAAAGGAGGAGGACCATACTTAAGGAATGTGAGACTTGATCCAGAAGAGCAAAAGCTATGCCACAGAGAAGAATGAGCCAACATGAGCTCTCAAAGAAATGCTGTGACTGCAGGTCAAATATGATCCTTGGATTTTCAAGATCACCAAGCAGGACTCCATGTGCCTATCTGTCACAAACACTGCTGGAAAACTGTCTTCGGCCAGCTGTCCCCACTCAAGAATGATACTGATCATATTGTGGAAGGAATAAAGCTGTGAGAGAGAGTAAGGCTGGAGTGGAAGCTTGCCAATTTAAAGAGAGCAACTCCGCAGGTGATTTGAAAATCGTCTAGAAGCAGTTATGCACAGGAAAACAGTGTGACTGTGGAGGGCTCTCAGTCTAGCAAGAATGAAAGCCCGTGATTGGAAATTAAATAAATCCACAAATAAATATTAGCATAGAGAACAGTTAATTACAAACCAACTTAGAAAAACTACTTCAGAAATTTCTTATCACCAGAGGGCTCTAAATGAAGGGAGGGGGTATGTGTGTGATGTTTAAATCAGTCTTTTTCACAGTCAAGAATGCATGCAGAAAAGTAGAAAAGTCAGTCCGAGCTACGCAGCAGGTCAGTCAAACTGAGTTTCATGTCTCAGGTGACTCTTCCTCACCTTATAAATTAATGTATCAGTGAATAAGAGGCTGAGGCACAAGCAATACTGCAAAGAAACCTCCAGAGAGAGGTTTCGCCTGGAGAGAAGGTAAGTGGACAAACAAGTGCTCTTCTGAGCCGACACCAGCAGAAACCGTGCACCCTAATGGCCCTGGAAAACTCACTCCCTAGGGAAAAGGTCTTTGGCTCCTGCAGCAACCTCTGCTGCGGAGGTTCCTGAGCTGCTGTCCAGCTGAGTGCCTGCCAACAGCAAGCATGGACCTGGCTAAGATGTTGTTCTCATTCCTTTTTGTTTCCAGCTGTTAAATTCCAGTAAGAAACCCGTAAGATAATTTAGGTGTTTCAGTCACAGTGTTTTTCCCGTAAGCATTGCTCTGGTTGCACAAGGTCTTGAATGATTAAAAATTAGAGCCAAATTTGATCCCTCTGCTTTGATACAGTCCACCCTGAAGAAATGATTTAAGAGTTCCCATGTATTTGCTTTAGCTGAAAACTGGGAGGAAAGCTTTGATGCAAATGCCCACCACAGCAGGAACTCAATGTTTGACTGGTATCTGCAAATACAATATCCTTGCTAAAAAGATGAAGCATGACAAACTGCAGGTTAATGTCAACAGCACAAAAGGCAGAAATGTCAGCATGGAAGTGAACACACTGAATTCTGCAAACCAGAAAGGAAAATCAAGAATAACTTTTATACTGCAACTCTCTTGTTTTGTATCAGAACAACCTGAAGCATCTTTAGCAACAAATAAACTTGCTGGTAAGAACTGACAGATATTAGCTGTGGCTACTGGGCAGCCAGAGCCTTCTGAAAGGAGACTGCCGGGTTCTTCCCATTCAGATTGTTACCTCTAAGTAACACTCCTGGTGTTCAAACCCGGGCAAGGATCTGTTACCCACTCAGGATAGCTGAACACCTCTGTGTGAGTTTCAGTTCCCAAAGAGAGAGAACAAGATGAGACGTGCCATTCCCGCAGAGAGAACTGTAAAGCCATCCTTCCACATACCGACTTCAAACCAAGGAACAACTGCCACTCTAACCTGCTATTAAGGATTATACAACAGTAGCTCTTTTGGCAGCAGATCACCCTGTTTCAAAACGATGGTGCTTTTCATTAGATACACTGTGTTTCAGGAACCAAGTACAGACTTCACAGGCCTTTCCAGAAGGGCAGAGGCAATGGACAAAGAATTTGAGATGCACAGCTCCGATCTGTACCTCAGTCATTCTGAAAGCATGCAACTGGGTCAGCTTGGATAACACAAACAGTCAAAAGCACTCTTTATCCACTAAACACTGAAGGTGAGGGAGGACATTTTTATTGGCTTTCCTTACTGACTGTGCTTAGTGGTAAAAAACCCTCTTGTCTCTAAAGATCACGTCCCTGCCTCATTAATACTTTACAGAAAAAGCAAAGATACTGAAAGTTTATTCTGGCTTTTTTCCAGTCTTTGAAAGTAGGAAAAAAGGAAGAAAAAAGGATGATTTTTAGAGGCACTTGAACCCTATACCATGCTGGATGGGCCCTCTCCGTGTTTATGCACCACACAACAGATGTGACAGCAGAAACAGCAGCTCAACCATCTCTGCAGGCTGGAAGCGTGAGTTCACATCTCCCTCCAGCCTTGGCTGAAAGCAGTCCCTGCTCAGCCCAGGTGCGCGTAGCCAGCTGGCTAGTCAGCGTGAGTCCCAGGGCTCTGGACACAACACTTGCCAAGGGACGTGCTGCTGAGTAAAGAAACTGGCATGCTTGAACTGGGGAACACTGGCTCCTCCTTTATAAAAAACGTTACTGAAAATAAACACTGAGATCAACAGCTAAAGATGATCTGGTAATTCTGAGAGCTGCTCTGTCAAAACCAGTGAGAACTACTTCCTTCCCTGCTGAAAGCTTTCTTCTCCAGCACCATCTCCTTCTTTAAGGAAAAAGCTTACCAAATGCTCATGTACTAAACTTGATCTTTCTTCCTTTTGAGATCTTAACCACCAATAACAGGCAGATCATTGACAAATAAATGCATCTTCCCAAAAGAAGAAGGATGAGCTCAGGACTGTGGAACTAAGCCAGAGACAGGAGAGAAAGGCCACAGACTACATATGCAAATTCAGCCAGTTTTCAACTTCCTGTTTGTCCACAAGACACAAAAAAGATAAAATAAAGATACCCCTCAGCTATAAAGAGCACTGCGAAGATAAATACAGAAATCATTTAGCAAAGAGGATCTTGATCCTCACTCATCCTAACATACCATACAGGGCTCCAGATGCATACTAGCTCATCTCGTGGGCTTCCTACCTTTGTCCTTAATCATGGTTAGTCACCTCTCTTCCAAGAAGTCTTCCCTGACGGTAATCTAGCCTTTCAGGCAAGAATGGCAAGAGCTTTCTGCATCGAGGCTCAGCTCAATGAAATCACTCATGGGCTGGCTCTAACACTCTCCTGAAATGCTCACAAACGCCTGAAGTGCTACTCCCTCCTTCTCTATGTCCATCCTAGTTCAGTAACCACAGGTACCTTTCACCTCTTCCTCACCATACCAGTGGCTGGACTCACTCATCATGGAGATCAGAAAGGTGCATACCCAAAACCTTTCCTGCACTCTGCTCTCAGCAAGCAGACCCCACACAGCGCTCCTTGCCAATGAGCAGCAAGCTACACAGACCTTCCAACTGAGCAAGCACAATGATGAAAAAACAGGGACCGTGAAATCTGCAGGTGCTTTGAAGTGCTCTTATGGTTTGAAGTTCCCCTCCACATAAAAAGCACAATTCATTCCTTTTCTGACCTGTTTTTTTTTAATCAGAGGCAAACATGGTAATTATAGTCTGCCTGATTACAAATGAAATTACAAATCTCTCCTTAGGGCATAATAGCGTCCCCACCTAGATGTTACCAGCCCCCAAATATCATTTAATCTTCACAGATGTGTAGTACCAAGGTACCACTGCACTCTACAAGCAAATTAGCTTTATGAATACTTTCTCTGCAGTATTCCCATAATGGAAAATAACTGAAAAAATAACTGAACAGCCACAAGCTTCTGCCAAGTCTCTGGCTTCTCTTTGATAACCTGTCTCAGCTTTATCAAGCAATACCAAAGGCCTACATTATACCGTTTTCCAACTGTATCAACATCTTTTCTTCGGACAATTCTCAGTACCCTATCCCAACAAAGCACAAACGACTAAGTTCATTTGAGGAAAACAAAGTCACCTTTCCATGGTCCCTTCAGCTCACTGTTTTTAAATATGCTAAATCAATCCCTCTGACATAGAAGACTGTCCCCTGGCAGGAGCTGAGAAGACACACATAGTCCTCTCTGTGTACTTGTCTCAGCATAGTCAGTGCCCAAAGGGAACACGGATGAAGTGACAGACCTACTCCATCAGCTGTAACCTGGAAGAAACCTGTCAGCCTGAAGGGAGAGAGCACATTAACAACTAAGAAGACATCATCAGCCGATCCCTGATATCCCAAAACCAGAGGCAAGAGTTCCCGATGCTGAAGCTTCCCTTTGGGTGGGACTTTTCTCTTCATGAAACCTCAAGTGTCTCACTGGTGTAGACTTGAAGACTCTTTCAACAATGTGATCTTGTGCTCCTGCTGCAGATGAGTGAACCGCTTGAACCCCTGTGGTTCTGAGACACCTTTTAAAACAGTTGTCCCAAGCAGAGTAGTCCGACAGCCCTCATTCACTGAGAAGGACTTATTTTTCAGGACTTACCTGCCCTACTGTGGCTGCTAAAAAAATAGCTGACCATGCACCCAGCCAGCACAAAGCCTCCTGTGCAGCCGCAGAAATGCCTACTCCTAATTGCTTTCAAAACAGCAATTGAAAAAAATCCCAGCCTGGCTCTGAGCACCACAACACGGGAAGACAGTTCTCCACACGTCCCAACCTTTCCAATATCTGTTCTTGACCCCCACCAGAACATATTGATTTATGAGGACTGAAAGTGCTTTTTGTTACTGTCTTTGTTAATATCTACTCTCTACATGTCTGTGAAGAAAAATGAATGGTAGATGAGTAAAACACTGTTAGTTTTTCATCATCCATTCCCTCCTGATTGCTCAACTTTAGCAAGCAGAGGGTTTTTTTGGCATTAGCTCATAAAACTGCCAGTGCAATACTGCAACAGAAGTTAAAATACATGTAAAACTAGGTTAAGAACCTACCTAATCCATGATCATGTCAAAAAAAATCTGAAATAGAAATGTGTTTTTAACAGCCTCCAAAAGGCTACTGCATTATTTCTCTGGCTCAGAAGTGAAAAAGTCCACAAATTATTGAAGGCTACAGATGGGTATTTCATCTCACATCACAGCAAGCAAAGCTCCTTCCAATTTGTATAAAATTTGCTCATTAAATAGTGCACACATCTGCTGATGATTCCTGCAATGACATTTTTAACACATTCTCTATAAAATCATCCCACTTCCACACCACTATAAGGATACTAATAAACACCAGAATATGTGTGAAACACATTCTGCTCAGGATGTCTGCAGTCACCAAGTGGCACAGGTAAACCAATGCCTTCTAGAGGCTAAATTCATATTATTAACTAAAAAAGACTTAGCAGAAGATTGTCTGGTGTGCTATTCACTGCTTAGCAGTGACGCTTTCGGGTCAAGCAAGTGTTGTGAAGAATAGAGAAGAGGGGGATTGTGTCTACTTACTGAACCACTCACAGCTTTAGGCAGCAAATGCCCATCTTCATAATTTTTCCCTCGCAGAGCTCTATCCAGCCCTGTCAGCTGCAGCCCTGCTTTTGACTACAGGTGGAAAAGATCTGTTGACCACTCCTCCTTTTGGAGAGACCCTGTTCACGTGTTCGTACTTCCCTTGAGACAATGTTTTATTTTCCTTTTTTTTAAGAAGGAAAGTGGTGTGGAAATGCAGCATCCCAAAACACTGAAAGATTCAAAATAGGCACTGCCTTGTCAACCTGCCCTTAAACATCACCGGTGCACGGACTGATGCTTGCGACATGAAGGGGGAAATGAAACCTGGCTGCTGCCTCAGTTTCCAGACAGCAGAACTAACAGATGATTTACCAGTCTGGCTTGTTTCTCCGTTGAATTCCTCTTTCCAGCTTCAACTCATCACTTGTATCCAATGATGGGAAAGCTACGGGAGCTGAACTGGAAGAGCAGTTTCCAGGGTCAACCTCAAGCTAACGGGTGCTCAGAGCATGTGCAATATATGTTCAACTGATCAGTTTTTCTTTAGGGAATGAACTCAACCCGACCTAAAAGCACGCACAGAGAATAACATAGAAGTGGAACTGAACAAGCAATGAAAAAGAAACAACTATTACGGATTCTTAGAAGGTATCAATGAATATTACACAGGGTGTCAGAAAAGACACAATTTAACCAGGAGACTCAGGAACAAATCCCGCAGCCCTTTCCTGTGATTTCAAATGCCACATATGTCCTTGCATAGTCTTGAAATATAATATCCCAAAAAAATGACCTGAAAAGATAATTTCAGAAGATCATTTGAAATACCTTTACCAAAATGTTCAGCTCTTCCTCTGAGGGGGAAATAATAGGTATCTCAGATGGAGATGGAGAAAGCACAGGAAATCAGCACCTAAAAAGATGATAAATTTTTAATTGCAACTGGTTCTATTTATTCACTTCCAAAATTACCTAAGCAGCCTGCTGTTGACTAGCTCTTACTCTTAGATGTTATTATTGGTAATTGCTGTGTTATGATTACAAAGCACTGGCATAAATCTCACTCAGCACCTCTCTGGGTTTCTGAGGGCAGAACATTCACATGCTCTTCTCTGACCCCATGTTTCTAATTATTCGCCAAGCATGCCTATGTGCAATTCATCACCAACGGAAACAACCCAAACACCAGCTGAATTCAGCTGGTCTAGAGATTTTGGTATACTTTATGCTAAACCATGGGTCTTCAATCTTTCGACTTCACCGTCCTTCCTAGGTGACTTAAAAAGCTGAGAGTTTCTCTTGTTATACACCACGGCCAGGTGCACTACATTTGACAGAAATGCCAAGAGGAGCACAGTCCAAGTGGTAAAGTATGAGTTGATTCCCACCCACAGCTACCATTCTCCAAAGGAGATAAGGAATACTGATTTCAGCAGCAAACACTGCCTGAACAGCTAAACGCTTCCTCCTGAGCCCAGCGTACGCAGCTGGGATGCAGCTCTTGCTACCGCAGCAGTGCTGGCAGCAGCTGCTGCCAGGGGAAAGGCAGCAGCTTGCACAAGAAAGGGGCAAAGCTCCCCGGAGGCCCCACGATCCAGGTCTGGCCACCACAGCCGCCAAAGCTGAACCACCTCAGCTGGAAAGCATTTGAGTGAAGTGTACCTTTCTCGAGGGTTCAGAGAGAATCTGCTTCCTGAATATCTCGTGAGAACGTATCTTAACTGTTTCATGCATTATGCCGATGTTAACAGGGAGGACTACACGGCCCGGGTCAAAGCCAGCTAATCCAAAGGCCTGTAAACAGTGGAAAACCACTCTACTTCAGAGGCTCCCGCAGAAACCCGTACAGGAAATCTCTGTTTTACCCTTTCCTCTGAACCAACTGTGCCAAGCAAGGTTAAATGATAACCTTGTAGTAAGCATATATGCAAAATAGTCTTGGTTTGAAAATATCTGGAAGGAGCTGTGAGCTGTGAATGCTCTGTAACTAAATTAAGCTAAGTTTGGACCACATAATGACTTCAAGAAACTTTTTTTTTTAACTTACTTGTGGTGAAAAGAACTGGAATGGTAGTTCTGGAGACTGCAACTGCCGTCTCATTTACAGGATGGGTACAACACAAGTAGTACTACAGTACATTGTTCCCACACATCTGTTTCTACTCACTTCACTTTAGAGCCACCCTCAAATCTCAAAAGAATCACACCTCCCTGGACCTCCCCTTCGTCTTCCATCCACCTACAGAAGCTCTGCTCACACGTACTTTAATTCCAAAAAGAAACCCACAGGTCGCTCATGTCCCAGCATCATTTCTGTAGGTATCTCATTACTGTGACTCCTGCTCTCCACATTGAGTGGGCTCACACCTCTACACAATTTAAAGCAGTTTCATCTGGTATGACACACAGGGTTAAGAACCCAGTTGTTTTCTTGCTTATGTGTTAAGAGATGGTGGCATGCAGATAATCAGTGAGGCTTCCAACCTCCCCGGTTTTGTCAGAACTTCCTTTCTAATGAAACTACCAAAAAAGGTCTGCTCTGCTGGTAAATCCCACAGCAGGTATTCGTGCCTGGAAGATGATAAGCTAAGGTCACCAGGAAGCAACAAGTTCAGCCTCCACCATCCTGCACCAGACTTGAAAACGTGACAGGACAGAGAGGACAGGCACACAGCCGGTCCCTACTGCTATGTTTGAGGACAGAACTGTCTGGGAAGTTAGAGGAAATCTGCTGTTGAGTTATAGTAAGGTGCACGCACTGTTACACATTCAGGTGGTAGTAAGATTCGACACAGACTGCTGTGGGGGTTTTTTTAGGGTGAAATATTCAGGGTCCCTTCTTGGTCTCATGCTGCCACATAAAAAATGTGTTTCTCCTGACATGGCTTCATACAGGTCTCCCAAGAGCCTTTTTAGCACTGCAAACACATGCATGAGACTTAATAACTACCCTTATGTAGGCAGGTTTAGCTTATCAGCTGCTTACGGTGGCTACCTTAAATACCTACGCAATTTTCCCAGATGTTGCTTAAGGTCTGTTTATTGTACGTTAAGTTCTGTTTATTGTACATGCTGAATTCTCTCTGTGGTTGTGTTAAGAAAGCAAACTCGAATTATACATGCTTTCTAAGTAGAGCACATGATCCAATGGTTTAGGAACCATTCCAGTTAAGGAGTCATAATAATTAAAAACCAAAATACAGCTCATTGATATGAGCATCACAACCATGACACATAATAATAATTCCTTTAGTAGCACAAAACATATTTTACAATAGGAAATATTTATATGAATGTGCACTTTGGAGATGCTCAAAGAATAAGATATGCTTCAGCACAGAATGGCCAACTTTTGAAGACTTGGATCGCGGCCATTTCAAATATCATTTCAAAAGGTATTTGTGCTGCTGACCACACAAATAACATTTAAAAAGTAGATGCAGCACAGACAATAAATGAAGAATAGGACAGAAAACAGAATTCCCATGCGTTGACTTGGTAACTTATCTCCATCCCAAACACATTCTGAAGAGCAAGACAAGGCTTCCACTCCGGGCACATTCTGTTCAGTTTTCCGTCCTATTATTCTCACTGCTAAAAAAGCTACAGCTGTTTCCTATCAGGACACCCAGTGTTTGTGAGCCTCCCAAAGCGAGGACATGGTGTAGAGCAGGCACTGCAAACTCATCCCAAGGTATATCACTCAGGCTGTCCTCTGCTGACGTACAGCACTGTCCTCAGTTTCCCTTGGAGTACAGCCGAAGTGCCATGCTCTCTTCACGGGGATAAGCTGGATGGCATACGAGTATTTCTTATCCCGAAGTGATTAGTTATGGAGGTGTTCTTCTAAAGGAGTGAAGACAAGGCATGGCCCTGCCAAACAGCAAGCCGGTTCCTATGACAACTTTCCACTGCAGCCTGGCTGGACCTCACCTTCTCCAGGACAAGCAGCTTCTACATGGTAATGTTACTCTGGGACATCACAGACTCTGTAGGATTTTCACCAGTGCCCAAGCAGCAGCAGATTGCATGCTGCTGAGCCACCCAGATCCCACAGCACTCCCTGATTTCAAGTTCCTACAAAAGAATGCATTCACTGAGTGTGACTGCGTGACCCCGCTTCTGCCTCTTGCCCCAGATTTCCCAGGCAGAGCTGAAGTCAGCCCTTTATCCTGCACCTCCTCCCAAGCTGGTATCTACAATTTCTGTAGGATTCAAAGGTTGCAGATCAGCTCAGTTTGTCCTGGAGAACCACAACTGCAGCCAGCCTGGGGCCACCCCCAGATAACAGCTCACGCTGCAAACCAACCAACACATCTATTAGTTCTTAACTGAACCATTATTTTATGAAGCTGAACTGCAACTAGCAGGTATGATGTGAGCAAATAAACCAATGTACTTTTTCAATAAGCATCAGCTAAGCATCGTATTCTAATAGTTTGCTTCCTTTTACTTTAGACCCCAAAATAATACACTTGTATATTTTTAAAGCAAATACACCACTCCTTTCAAAGTTTCCCCAAAGAGTACAATACCAGTGTTTACCAGTAAACACCACACAGAGGTTTGCTTTTTCAAAAACTAACATTCCCCTGGAAGTTAAAAAAAAAGCCTAGGATAAATATTTCTCGTGATTTTAGGAAGGGTCTATTAACTTTCAATTCAAGCTATATTAGGGATCAAACATGACAGGGAGTAACAATTCAAGGGGATTTATTATTGTTGTTATTAAAAACTCCCTGCAAACTGGAAATTTGCCTGGGAAAATTTCAGCTTGCATCCGAGTTTTGCTAGCGTATAGCCTAGAAACGGCATATAACACTAATGCTACCAATGCAAATACACTGGCAGGCTGTTCATTTCAAACCTCAGCTGAAAACATTTCTCCCATTCTTACAATTTTTCTCCCCATTTATCTCTGCAATTGTACTTAATTCAATGGAGCATTTTAAATGTAACTCGGTGGTGCGTTTTGCCATACAATTTGTCTGAATGACGCTCTACAGAGTAAAGGTTGTATTGTACTATATAATGAAACCACGTCCATGCTTGAACAAACTCCAGCTGCTGTTAATCAAACCAGCAAGCTCCTGAATGATCTTTTGGACTCCAGACCAACAGCAATAGATCACTTTAAACAACAGTTCTACAATAAAATATGTTTAGGTTGACAGGGGCTGACAAGTACTACGACAGACTTCCAGAGATAAGCTGATCAGTTCTCAAGTAAAACACTCGGGTTTTTCCTCACTGCCAGAACTACAAACTCAGCATGTAGAAATGAAGATCAAAATGTAGTTTTGAGTTTTGTTTCTGGTTTTTGATAAAACCACATAGCACCTGGAAGGATCTGAAAATTTTCGTATTTTTAGTTTATTCACTAGTGACAAACCAGTATATATATGGATCAATACAACGTATTTCAGCCAGTGACAAGATATTATTCTAAACTGACACAGGGGACCATTTCCCTAAGAGGGGGGACGTTTCCAAGTGACGACTTAGAAAGCATTTTGCAGTCTCTAAGGTTCAAATGGCAAATCTTCCAGCACTAAAAAGTGATTATGCCTTGAGAGGAATGTTCCCAAGACCACGTCAGAGAGTATCTTTGGTATCCAGCTTGGTAGCCTGTAGAAACACTACCAAGGGAATAAACTTGAGGGTTTCATAATCTCAGCGGTTCCAGGAATTTTTAAAACTGCCTGTGCTACAAGAAACAGTACTGCCCTATTAAGTCATATAGTCTATCAGAAACCAGAGTAGGTTTGTTTCCGCCATGCATTTTGCAACATTATTTTTGGCACAAAGGGAAGGATAAAAAAAAAAAAACAAGCATAAGCAAAATGTGAGCAAAGCATTTTTGCGTTGTTTTTTTTATTATTTATCTATTTATTCGGTGCCTCACTCCTGTCTTTAGGTTATCAGCTCCAGCCCGATACAGCGGGATTGCCAAGAGCAAGTCAAACGGAACGGGGCAGCGACAATGAACCCTCGCTCTGATGCAGGGCTGTCCGGGAAGTGTTCTGCCCAGCGCCGAGATCAGGTTTTCTTCCCTCAGCGAAGAGGATCGCCCCTACCACCCTCCCCAGCCGGGGCGGGGGCTACCCCGGGGGGAAGCTGCGAGCTGGAAGGTGCCGCCGGGACCCCTCTGGTCCACGTGGGACGGAAGGCGGAAACGAACACACCGTGTACTGGCCCCAAACCTCAGAGAGACCTTCCCGAAGGGAAGGG
>NW_010413235.1:9411-10283 GCF_000710305.1 Buceros rhinoceros silvestris | reverse complement strand
CACCCCCACTTAGCTGCAGTACAATTACTGTGAATCATTAATGTTTCTTCTTTTTACCTCCCTGACTAGCTCAGCATTTGGAAGTTGGGAACTCATTTGTGTCAGAAAGAAAAATTGGTGAAAGGACATGGGATTTTTAGACAGAAAACCCCCATCTATTTACAAGAATAAACAAATTCTTGCTTTCCAGGGCACACAGGGGACCCAACATCCAGAAACATTTTTCCAGCTGACGGCTTCCTGCCTCCTTAAAAGAAATCCGACCCAAATGTCCTTTGTCAAGCCATTATTTAGTGCCAAACTAGTGGTTTTTTCCAGAAGTTTTGAAATTTTTCTGTGTTTGAAAATCTGTACCTTTCTCATTTCTACCCTTCTGTTCTTCAAAATGCCTTGTCAAATCTCTTCTGCCTAGACCATCTGAATTTGTGAACAACTTCCTATTCACCGTTTGTTTTGGTTGGGATTACATTTTTTATTCTCTCCTGCAGTTCTCTGAAATGCAGTACATAAAAAGAAACCTAACACTTCCAAATAAATTCAACCTACTCTGTCATTCTTGTGAACCGTCTACTTTAGACCAAAGTGTATTTTCTCTTGTATTTCCAAATCTTAGCCTACATTCCCTTAAAAACAATGAAAACAAAACAAAATAAAACCCCATGGGTTGATATTCAAGTTCACACAGTCCCTCTGTCCACAGCTGGCCTCTCTCCAGCTCTCACAAGTCCCAAGACACATCTTGCTTACTCTTGTTCTTAATGTTTCCACTGATGCCAGGTGGCTGTTCTCCTCTCCTACGTGTCTCCTTGGGAGAACAGGGCTTTCCAATACACAATTTTGTCCCTCCAAAGCAAAAACATTCCTCAGCAGGA
>NW_010413235.1:8914-9290 GCF_000710305.1 Buceros rhinoceros silvestris | reverse complement strand
CCATAAGGAATAATAAATCAGAGAAGAAAAAAAATAAAACCCATACAAAAAAAACCCTCCAGGTCACAAGTTATAGTTAGGGACTGAAAGGGTTGAGAATATGCAGGACATATGAGAGGACAGAAAAATTCCATCAGAACAACTGCATTTGGTCAGTTATATAATACCTGGTAATTTTCTTATGTATTTATTTTATTGTATTTCAGTAAAACTCAGTATCTCATCATGAATTTCATCAAGGCAATTAATTGCTCTATAAATTCTGAGGTATCCTGATAGTCCTGGAGGCTGAAGAACCTCTGAGTGTTTGCTAACACAGACATAGGAGGCAGATGAGGGTATCTGAGAGCATAAAATAAAACATACTGAAAGAGTG
>NW_010413235.1:0-8810 GCF_000710305.1 Buceros rhinoceros silvestris | reverse complement strand
AAGAGTGTGAAGAAACTTCCAAAAACACACAGTGCGAGTGGACCAGAAGTTATATGGATTTTCTGCCTCTGAGTTAGCACTATGAAAAATCTTCGCTTGACTGCAGGTATTGTCCCATGCTTCCTCTAGAAGGGAGTGTGTATTGGGCTTTCAGAAGGGCGTTATATGAGTGAATTAATAGCAAAACCAAATTAGCTCTTCAGAAGAAAACAGAGAGCAGAGCTGATGGGAGATCATAAAGACTGGCAAGTGAGCACTTGTCTTGAACTCAACCACAAGAAGACTTGCTAAAGCTGAATTTCTGGCCAAGGCTGTGAAGATGTTTTCTTTTGACCTTCTTGGCTGAAACTGTCCCCAGTCACAACTCAGTGCTGTAGGATCCACAAATCTGAGGTTGCAGCAGCCATCATAGCTCAAGGCAGTCACTGGCAGGGAACAGAGAGAGAGGCTTCCTCAACATCTCCTTGCTGCACCCCACTATGCTCAAACTACTGCCATAATTCACAAGTGTATCAGGGCAGAGATGACTTCCATGACAAACATGTCATTTGGAGTTTAGTTTTGTAAGCAGTTCAAGCAGCATCAGCAGTGACGCTGCAGATAGCCAGCTCAGATCAGGTTCTTTCACTGAGAAATTTCCCAGTACCTTTTCTCAAATCCCATGGAAAGTAAAGTCCATTACGCTACCCCTTTGATTTCTAATTTTTTGCAAAAGAGAATGCCAGTATCCTTGTAGGAGGTAGCTGAAACATGACTTAGTGGCTATGTTAGACTGATTCAGCCAATAACCTGTGCAAAGCAGGAAATACTAGGTGCTGAAGAGGTTGGGGGCTCTGCCACCAATTTTTTTGTTGGACATACCCAGGTCTCCTGCTGTAGGTACCAGGTACTACTCTCTTCCCACTCAGGCTACATCCTAAGGGGATATCAGCTCTTCCTGTCTCCTCTTGGTCTCAACACGTGCAGAGGTCTCTGCCTCTTTCCACAAAATTACACTTTTACTTTAAGATCTCCCCACAAGGATCCCCCAAGCCTATGAATATCTGTTAAGGTACCTTATAATCAAAAGAAAAATTTTGGTCCAATTAATTAGTGAGAGCTGATCCTAGCCTTTCAATACTTTATTGACACATCTATATTACATCTTGGTTCCTGCTAGAAATAAAGTGTTTTGCAGACCTGCACCATTTTCCTCTACAGTCCCCAAAATTAAAAGACATTTTGCCCAAACACAATTCTGGTGTCACCCAAAGGACATAAGGTCAACTAGCTGTCTCACTTATTACACTGATACAGCCCCAGGCCATGCCTGCACCTCACAGCCAGTATGAGCAGCAGCAAGGGAGGCTACTGTGTAAAGCGTGGGACATGGCATGAAGCTTTATTTTTGGCTCACTTCACCCTGGGTGATCAAACACCAGCCATTCCAATGCAAGACCTTGTCCCTGGGATAGCGGGGGGCAGCACAGCATATGCTCACCCTCTCCTCTGCAGACTGCAGGCAATATCTGCTCTAAGGACAGTACTCCTGGGACCAGCAGATGATAACCTATGGAGGAAATAATTTTTGGCAGAAGAAGCTAACTTTAAAGCAGTGACTTTTTACCCAGGGAAAACTGGATTGTTTTACATTCTAAGTATGAGGAAAGGAGGCTAGCACTGCAACATTACGCAGGCAGGATGCAGCTAGTGCCCGATTCCCACCTCCAGCCACCCTCTTGGGAGGAAGGACTTGTTTTCACAGAAACGCTGGCTGCCCGGAGGTAGGCCAGTCTTACTTGCCACTTGAGCTAGTGTGGATGGGACAGACAAGCACAGCTCTTGACTCAGGGATGCTGCTCAGCCTAGGTTGTCACAGAACAGGGCAGGAACACAGTCAGGTGAGGAAACAAGGATCTCCCTGCAGTCATGGAGGCTTTGAACAAATGGCTGAGTTTCCATTTGTATCTGTATACAACCAGGGGTGCATAAATCCACTCTATCCCAGAAGTTCACTGCCACAGGGTGCATTAGTAGGAAATACACTTATTTTTATTTTTATTTTGACCCGTGAGCTGCTCTAGACACCTATGCAAAAAGTGGAGTTTATACAGCCCAGGCAGCACTGTGAGGAGGAGCACAGCCTGTGACCACAAAACAATATAGTTGTGGGTGTTGTTCCCACCGTGATGTTAGCCAGCTGGCCTAGATGCAGCCTAGTGTAGATACACAGATTCGAAGAAAGCAGTAAATCAGGATGAGCTATAGCTAACCCCAGACATAGAGAAAGCATGAGTCATGCCCAGCATAACCCAGAGATTAGCTTTAAAATTTGTAGATTTTCAAAAGCATAGTGACTGGCTTGCTGCTTTTCTTTTCCTGCCATTCTTTGATACTTCACATGCCCTGTGACTGGATACCAAATAATCATACGGGTTAAAACTGTGATTTTTAAAAAAACTAAATCTGGAAAGACTCGCAAATAACCTGACTGACAGGGCTAAGACATTCACCAAAACCTCACCATTAACAGTGGGAACTTCAGTACAATTGCAAAGGTTGGCAACACTGAAATGTCTCCAGTCTTGCCCTCAATGGACAATATGATGAGAACAACCTTCCTGACTTGGTGTCAGGGTAAATACCCATGGAGAATTCACTACATTACAGTTATCTCTCTGCAGCACACCAACTTGTAACACATCAACAGCTTGAAAAGAATCTTTCTCCTCCAGACAGCCTTTACTCCTTTATCTTTAAATAGGGCTGGGTGTTTCTGTGTTCCTGGCTTTTTAGGAAACACCAGCCTGGACTTTTTAACCTCCCTGTCCCAAGTCTCCTGATAGTTTAAGTGACATAAATAAACCACATGCTTTTAACTCATGGCTCTGACTGCTTGGGTTTTGTCGGTTCTATAGCTAAGCCATGGCTGAGAAAGCTGAGACTTAAATAAATATACATATATTTACCAAGCTGCTGCTCCACTGATGAAATCTGAATACAAGAAAAACTTGGACAACCTTTGAACTACTGTGGCATCACTACAGTGAAATGAGATACAGCAGCTGATTTGCCTGGGGGACCCATAGTGTAACTGGCATCCCAGCCATTTGTGGTTCAGCAAAATGGGGCTTCGTGTTTAGCCACTCTAGCCACACCAGACCATTTCTAAATTTCCCGTGTTTTTGTATTTAAACAAAGTCCAACTCTCCCAGACCCTGCAAGCAGCATCAAACTCGGTGGTCCTCATTTTCTGTTTTCTTTTAAAAGCTGGGACATATTGCTATATTTCCCCCGCCACCACCTATGTTTTCCCTGTACGTACTTTACAGTCCCCGCTACCTCAGCTGTTGATCCCAAGGAAACTTCCTCTGCTAATACTTCCAGGAATAGAAGACATTTGCAGCCAAACTGGTAGTAACATTGTGGTTGCATGCATGTTTGTTAAGTTTGTTTTGTTTAGATTTAATCTGAGGCAAAGTGACTGGATGGAATTTTCTGCTACTTCTGGCTGTGCACGGATGCTTTGTCTGAGGTCTCCTTGTCTTCACCTCCAAATCCTGGCTCTCGTGACTTTCTATTCTGAATCAATGTGATATTCACTAGGTGAATATTAAAAAAAAAGAAGAAATGTTTAATTATTTTTCAAATTTTTAAAAAATTTCAGACTCTGTAAATCTTCAGGAAAAAAAGTAAAAAGGTTGTATGGGGCTAAAAGAGAAAAGAGCTTGTTCTCTCACCCCTCCTCCTCTCCCTGCCAGCTTGCCCTAGAGAAGAGGCTCTGTCTATCCACATCTGGCAGAGAGAAAGAAGACATGGGTGAGCGGAACCAACAGCCAGACCCAAAGCTTGTCATGCTGAGCTGAGGTTGGGAGGCACTTCTAGCACAGAAAAGGCAAGGAGGCACATTACAGAGATGTGGAAAGTTTACAGCAGCTATGGTCAGAAACCTGGACCACCAGTAGATGTGCAGGTATGCCCCACATTAGCAGTTCCCTCTCTGGGGAAGAGCTCCTTTCCTTCAGGCCCACGGGATAAAACTTTAAAGAAAAAACAAACAAATGAAAAGAAAAACCCATTTAGGAGTCTTCAGAGGGCTGAAAAGAGAAAGACTCAGTCCTACGGGGAGTTTTGTAGAAGAGCTGAAATAGTTAGACAAAACCTCACACTGCTAAGGCACCTGAGCAGGGCAGATGATCACAGAGACTAGCACATGTGGGGCTGTGCATGGGGCAGGGCCTTGTTTCCTGGCACTGTGCAGGATGCAGATCCTGCTTCTCAGGATGCAGCCAGGCCAGTGCCTCATGAACCAGAGAGGGCAGCAGGACCAGGAACAGCTACAGCTGTACTTTCACTGAGGAAAAATCCAATGCTGCTGTATTCAACTCCTCTATCTTCCCACTATCTTCATCTATCTTCTTCTTCTAGCTTTGGCCTCATAATTTTTAGTAAAATGCTGTTTGGCAAGGCAATGGATTCTTCTTTGTAAATGGGAAAAAGTTAATTGACTAGGCAGCAAATAGTTTAGTTTAATTTTCCTAAACATCTGGGTGAGAGCTTGAACTAGTCTTTTATTAGTTATCCCTCAAATTTGATCCTAGTCCTTGGAAACCTGGCAGTCGAGCCATGACACGGGATTATTATATCTGTGAAGATGCAGCCAGTGTCTGTGAACTGTGAACAAACAGTTTCCAGCTGAGCACTGCTGGGTTAGCATGTGGTTCTCCATTTGTGTACTTTAAGATATGTGGTGATGAAGCGCTCTAGTACTTCAAGAAACCTTCCCCACAGCAGGTAGCTCATTAGCTTCCTCCTCGCTTTATACCTTTTTCTTGTTGATTTAAGAAAGTCTTCCACTGCCAGTATATAATATCTCTTTAAGGGTGTTCTGCTGCTTTCCAACGTGCTGTGAGCAAAAGGAACATAGCAACTTCTTGTTTTGGCCAGGGTTCGCTCAGAGGACAATTTCCTCTCATCTTTAAAATGATGCATTATGATGGTGCTTTCCATTACTGCAGTTGCGAGGCTGTTTTAAACTCTCATGCAGTGGCACTGCTCTTGTGTGAATGTCCACCCATATGCTGCACCAAGAAATGAGACCATTTAGATGGCGTGGCATATCACCCATTAAAAAGAGAGTCAAATCATGGTAAATTTCAGATACACAACCCACCCAACTTTGTTCCTCCTTCTTATTCAGTACTCCCTGCGTTTCCAAAGGTTTTTCCTTTTCCGTGAACCACATCCTGCTCTTTTGCAACACTGTAATTCCTTTGACCTCAGCCTTATTGAAAAATGGAGTCCAATTTTGTGTTGCATAATTTTCACTAGAACAACACAAAAAAGCCAATAATGCGCATTTATGTATCTCTCTCAGTTTATCTCTCCTCCTAGGTATGTGCTCATTACATACTCATTACCATATCTGGGCATTAATACCAGCTGTAGATCTAAAGGGAATTCTAGTATTTTGGGTCTTTCTGGACTATCCCACAGCTGAGGAGCATAACGTGGTTCCTTGTAATTGCCAGGCCTTTGCCTACAAGCTGTCCAGACGGCTTGCATTTGTCAGCAACACAGAAGCTGAGCTCCCAAAGACCTACTTTTTTTCCTGTGAGATGGAAAAGAACAAACAAAAACTTCTTCATCAGTCTTTCAGGCCAAAGGCTGGGCCCTTTTTTTCCCTAGTGCAACGGCATCCTCGGTTTGCTTGAAGTGTTTGGGCATCACTGCAACATAAACATAATGATAAGAATACAACAGGAGAACAAAAACGACCACATATAATAAGCTCTTTCCTCCGCAACAACAGCAGTTATTATCCTTGAAACACTGTGAGAAAGACATTTTCCCACTGAAAGATTCCACAGGAAATAAGAAAAATCATAAACATTTTGACATGATTGTCTAATTGAACTGTTTCTCTTTGTATGGGAATTTAATAAGTAATAAAGGATTTCAGTTTGCTAGTGTGCAACAGATGAAACCAAACACCTTGGTAACCAGTCCTCAGAGCACGTATTTGTAAATCTAAAAAGCCTCCTTAAAACACCCAACTTCCCAAACCCACTGACTGAGGATTTGCTTGAATTATTTATAAACTTCTCCCTTATTTTATTTTCCTTCCTTGTGATGGATTTCTGGGAAGACTGAGGGGTCTCACATCAATTCCCACTAACTCTAGACCCTGATTGCCCCTATGTACACTGGCAGTCAGAAACAACATTGCAGATTGTTCTCACTCCATGAAGAGTTCAGGAGAGTAGGCGGGAGAGCAGGGTCTAGTTTGCAGTGCTGTGGGAGCCCTTGGGCTTTGACCATTCTTCTAGTGTCTTTCAGTAGGTCAGAGTGCTCCTGGCTAACACTAGTCACCCAGAGACAATCGAAGCACACAGATCTCTGCGTTGCCAACTCCCACGCAGCTCAGCAGATGAGTGCTGCGTTTCCTTTTATGTTTAAAAAACATTCAGGAGCACTGGGAAGCAGGCAGGTGTCCCAGTCCCATTTTAAAACATGGGAATGGAACAATAATGGTATTTATAGCTTAGAAACTAGCATTAACACAAACCTCAGACACAGTAAAAAATAATAAATATACTGACACAATCAAAATACAGACAACAGTTACAAAAGCTTTAAAGTCAGTAAAAAGAAATTAAAAATAATTATATCTATCTAAACTTATAATCAGCTCCAGAAGACTTCAACCCTCTGCCTCTCAAGGCATTAACCTGAATTTAGTGGGCCTTTTACGTACATTTTTGTCCTCTGTGCCTTTGAAGAGACACCAGGTTAATACTTGGCTCCAAGCCTGGTGTCACTGACAGGTCTTCAGGTTTTTTGACCATAGGTTGATTTTACACCACACCAGGCTGGCTGGCATCAGATGGGGTGCACCTGGCTCAAAGCAGGAAGAGGATCCTTATGCAGTAGTTGTCAGGGCTCACTGAAAGAGCTTTAAACTAGATTTGAAGGGGGAAAGGGATAAAATCAGGCTCACTGGAGCTAAGCCTGGGAGCTGCACATCAGCGTTAGTGGAATGGTGTGCTAGCAAGCACCTTATACCCGCTGCACCAGTGGAGGTAGAGGGCAGTGAGTGTAGTGATAACATAGTCGCAGGGGGTACTGGTGTGCTAGGATTCAAGGCAGTGCCTAGAAATGGTCAGGTGGGAATGAAGCCTTCTCGCCTAAAATACAGGTGACAGGATCAGTAGCCCAGCTGAAGCACATCTACACCAATGCCCACAGCATGGGCAAAAAACAGGAGGAGCTGGAAGCCGTTGTGCAGCAGGAAAACTGTGATATAGTTGCCACCATGGAGTCATGGTGGGACGACACGCACAACTGGAGTGCTGCACTGGATGGCTACAAACTGTACAGGAGGGACAGGCCAGGAAGGAGAGGAGGGGAAGCGGCCCTGTATGTCAGGGAGAGTTTTGATGGTCTAGAGCTCAAGAATGGTGACGACAGGGTAGAATGTTTATGGATTAAAACAAGGGGGGAGGCCAACAAGGCAGACATCATAGTGGGAGTCTGCTATAGACAACCCAACCAGGATGAAGATGTAGATAAAATATTCTACAAACACCCGGGAGAAGCCTCACAATCAGTTCCACTTGGGCTTGTGGGGGACTTCAATTTACCACGTATCTTCTGGAAAGACAACACAGCAGTGACAAAACATTCCATGAGGTTCCTAGAGTGTGTGGAAGACACGCACACAGCTGGTGAGGGAACCAACCAGGGAAGGTTCGCTGCTGGATCTATTGTTCACAAACAGAGGAAGACTTGTGGGTGATGTGAAGGCTGGAGACCGTCTTGGCCACAGTGATCCTGAGAGAATAGTTTTCTATTCTTGAGGAAGTAGGGAGGGAGGTCAGTAGAACTACCACGTTGGACTTCCGGAGGGCAGAATTTGACCTTTTTCGGAGACTAGTTGGCAGGGTGCCTTGGGAGGCAGTCCTGAAGCGCACAGGGGTCCAGGAAAGCTGGAAAATCCTCAAGAAGGAAATCCTCAAACCTCAGGAGCAGGCTGTTCCGGTGAGCCATAAGACAAGTCAGCAGGGTAGAAGACTGGCCTGGCTGAATAGAGAGCTCTGGCTGGAGCTCAGGAAGAAAAGGAAAGTCTATGTCCTGTGGAAGAAGGGGCAGGTCACTCAAGGATACTGTAAGGTTCTTGTGAGGTTGTGCAGGGAGAAGATTAGAAAGGCTAAAGCCCAGCTTGAACTTAGTCTGGCCATCACATAAGAGACAACAAAAAGTGCTTCTATAAATAAATCAACAGCAAAAGGAGAGCTAAGGAGGGTCTCCATCCTTTGCTGGATGCAGGGGAAGACACAGCAACCAAGGATGAGGAAAAGGTTGGGGTACTGAATGCCTTCTGTGCCTCAGTTTTTAATGGTAAGATCAATTCACTGAGTGCTCAGCCTCTTGAACCGGAAGGCAGGGATGGGACATGGAATCAAGGCTCCGTAATCCAATAGAGAACAGTAAATGAACTGCTGCACCAAGCTGACTGGAGGTTAGCCAATGTGACACCTATCTACACATCACTCTCCTGTAGAAACTGGGTGCCTCTGGCGTGGATGAGTGTACTCTCCGCTGGGTAAATAACTGGCTGGATGTCCAGGCCTAGAGAGTGGTAGTAAATTAAGAATGAACTGCTGCACCAGTTAGATGTGCACAAGTCTATGGGGCCAGATGGGATCCAACCAAAAATCCTGAGGGAGCTGGTGGAAGTGCTCTCCAAGCCACTTTGCATCATTTACCAGCAGTCCTGGCTAACCGGGTAGGTACAAGCTGACTGGAGGTTAGTCAATGTGACACCTATC
>NW_010413234.1:30692-50170 GCF_000710305.1 Buceros rhinoceros silvestris | reverse complement strand
AACTGGCTTACTAGAAAGTTGTCGGTGCCCCAGGCCTGACAGTGCTTAAGTGCCGTTTGGACAACACTCCTAATAACACGCTTTAATTTCTGGTCAGCCCTGAAGTGGTCAGGCAGTTGACTGGAGGATTGTTATAGGTCTTTTTCCTTCCTGTTGTCACAGGAGAAAATACCAACACAGCTGTGATTAGGCAGCAATCTAAGATTTATTAATAGTGAGGGGTAGATCAAAGGGTTGATTTTGTAGCAGTGCTTAATCACTAACCAATTTAAAATCAACAAGACTCAGTTGAATATGTTACAATCAAATAGCCATTTAGTTAGACACAGTCACAGAACAACAAACATACACCCATCCACACTTGTGTTAGTGAGGTGAACAAAAGAGAGACCAGCGTAGTTAAAATTCCCTTCCTGAGCTTAGAGCAAATACTGATGATACTCTGGCTGTCTCAGCGGATGATAATTGATCTTGAGAAGCCTGACTTTGTCCTGGACCTTCTACCAGTGCGAACCAGGAGAGCTCAAAGGGTCTCGCTGTAGGATCATTATTTATAGGGTCTGAGATGATTGACTTTTGTCAGTTATTTTCCCACTCTGGCTCACCTTGGCTGTCCTTATCTGTTATTTTCAGACAATTACGCAGACCCAGAAATGGCTGATTTCTGCTGTTTGGTATCATCCCCCTGTTGGCCTCGACTCTAGTACAGATGTACTGGGTTATCATGTCCCGCAAAGGCATGTACCAGGCTATCGGGAGGTGACTATCTCCCAAGCGATAGGGAGAGCAGTACAAGGCTGGAAAGCGGGGCCAGCGCACCAAGGAGGCGCCTTAGTGTCCTGTTTTGCCGTCCTCGGTAATGGTGCCTGAGGGACCCTGGGCTGCTTGGTGGCCCAGGGAGCAGGAAGGGGGGGTGGGAGGTGGGGGGAAAGATTGCTTCAGATCTCAAGCGGGCCTCAAGAGGACCATCACACTGCACCCTTCCCCTTCCCTTCCCTCTTGTAAAACACACTATAAAATTTATTAAAGTTCCTGGCATAGTTGGGATGGCATTTAACTATCACAGGCAATCATTTACTTCACTGGGGACAAGCACACTCTGTGGCCGATACCACAATGCTTCCTTTGTGACTACCCACCGCCTTGAAGTTGCAGTTTCACATGACAATACTGGCCACGCTCTGGATCACACTGACTCCAATTCTTAGAATTACCTTTACTTTTCTCTCACACGAGTGAATGCACGGTAGTTACCTAAACGATGCCATTCTGGACATCCTAAGGCATACTGAGGTATCCATAGGGGGCTGGCAGCTACGGGCCCGGGACCTCTGGGAAACCTGTCCCCTTTTGGAGCAGCGCATACCCTAGGAGCACGTGAGGTGTCAGTAAGCACGTGTATGCAGCCACCCTCCTCTCTCATGTATTGTTCTGACTTGCATTGTTAGGGATGCAGCTCAGCTTACTATCCTGGTTAACTTGTATAACCAGCAAATTCTGGCAAATTTAAATGAACGCCGCCAAGTCCATGATAAGGCTGTCTTATGTGTTCTGGACAGAACATCCCCATCGTATATGTGTACAATTAATATAGACAAGAGACAGCATGCAGTAACGGGAAGAAACAAACATATAAGGAGCAATGTTTGTGATTCTCATGTAGAAACAAGAGGCTTTTTGTCTCCCTTTTACTGTAGAAAAAGCAATTTGTTTTCTCTTGGTCAGTTATTCCATGCTGCAATAGCAGATTTTTAAATACATGAAACATCAAAAATCTGGAGGTTTCATGATGCCATTCTATGTTTCTTTGGATTTATGGTATTGGTCTGAAATAGGACTGATGTAGAATGTATGTGGAAGTATATAAGCTAGGCTGAGCCTCTAAAAGCTTACAGGGTCTAAACTACCCTGCGAGAAAGGAATCACTGGCATCAGAATAAATATCAATGGCCATGGCTTTGCAAAGTAGTTGAAAAAAACACACGTATTAAAGAAGATGACCCTTGCTAATGCAGAGATGTAAAGGCTATGCTAAATTCAGGGAAGAGTGCGCTCTGCAAGATAAAAATGCCCGGAAACAGCTTCCAATCATGTACCCATGAAAGACCATGACCTGCACCCTGTTAGGAGCTTTACATGTGCCAAGTATTATTAGGGCACACGAATATTTTTAAAATGCATTTTTAAAATGCAAACTTTAAGACACCAGAAAGCAGTTCCATAAACAACAGCAAACTTCTCTCAGTACTTGGAATATATATGCGCATTTTCATAATCCAAGTGAGAAAGTGGAACAGAATGGGAGAATAGAAATCAAGAGGTATTTGCAGAATGAAGTCTGATTTTTATTTGGCTGTAAATCAAAACCATTGTGATAACTCTCTAGGTAACATTCCTTGGATATTTTTTTTCTTCCCATTGGGGAAGATTGGTTATCTGTCATTTTAAAAAAGGCTGAAAAAGGCTCAGAAATACCATGAAAAAGAAATCTTGAGAAGATTTATGAAAGGATCTTTCAGGAGAAATTTAATTTGCTAGCCTTTTTGGCTAGAAATCTCTTCCAGTTACAGCTGTCAGAGAAAAAAAACCCACAACAAACAGAAGGAAAACAGATGTTTTTGTTGAATCTATCACTGTTCTTTGTAAACCTACAATGTTAACTGGAAAAAACCAGATGGCAAATTGTGCCTACTACTTCCTGCCCCCTCCCCCCGCGCTCGCCGCCTTAATGCTATGCTATCAAAATCCATTTGGGTAGCCAAAACAAGTCTTAGTTGTTTAATAAAGAAATGAATTCGGCATTGTGTGAATATTTAACAAATGATCAGCAGATATTCAACCAGCAAGAATGTAAAATATTCATACAAATTGTTGTAGGAATATTTAAAGTTGATTCCAACTCTCAGAAATTTGCTAGGTGCAGCACTTCTAAGTACTACTAAATCACTTTTGAGCAGTTAAATAGGTGTAAAAATAGAAGCAGCAATTGAACCCTTCACATCCAATAGCTCTGTAACTAAATAGTTCATCTAGAATATCATAAAAGGGCACAGACTGTCCCACAGACTTTAATTTCTAGCAATGGAATCCATGTGAAACCACTCTGCTCACAGAGAGGAGACACACTCACAAACTATGCAGACAAGTCAAAGTTTGAAAAAGCTTTGTAACAGAACGGCTCGCATTTTCACGAACTGCTCCTCTAAGGTGAGCACTGAGTGGAAAATTCTTGGTGTGTCCATTTCTCTGTTGTGTATGATGACTGTGGTGTCTGGGATTTTGAGATTTAACACACAGAGCTGCTGAATAAACAAGGCAAACGCTGCTTATGACTAAACTGCTGGCATTACCAAAACACAGGACATTAAATCAATTACTTCTTCAAAAACTGCTGACTCGGTCTTGGTTTTGTCTTTCTAAACGCACAGTGAAATATTTGGAGTCAAAGCTAGCTCTGTACTTTTTAAAACCTTGGTTTTCCATTCTTAGATTAAAAAGAATCAAAAGTTACCTCAAAGAGCCCATTAAAATGGGAAGGAAAATCAGAAACAAACTGCAAACTCAGTCTTCACCACACAGTGCAAAAATCATGGTCACAGCTTCATATTTAATGTGGAATCACTTTCAGTATACAATATTTCCAAAGATCCAGAAACTGGTTAAGAGTTAAAAGCCAGTAGAACAAAAATACAGGAAATCCAAAATACATCTTTGACCTTTTTAATCTTAAATTTTAGGGTCACATGCCTGAATGAACAAGTTTGCTTTACGAGGAAAGAAACTTTGGTATGGAGTTGAACTAGCCACATGAATAGCACCTGTAGCTTTCAAAATAAATAGTAATGGCTAACTAGACATCCTGGCAGCAGGATATCCTCTTAAAAAGAGACGATATCCTCTTAAAAAAAGACTATGAACAAGCATCTGCTTGGAGCTATGCATGAAGGCTGGACAACAGAAACTAGTGTAATCTTTTTTTAAAGTAACTTTAAAGTATTACTGCTTTCGCTATTTCTGATGCTGAAATTAGTAAGAAATCTTTCCTACAATGAGAAAGTTTTCCTTGCATTTGCTAACCACTAATAATCAACTTCCTTAAAAATTGCACTCTGATTCTTGAAGAACACTGTATTAATGTTTTTATTTAAGTCTTTAGACTTCCTCTGTTTTTCTAAATTAATGTATTTTTATTCCATAGGCCCACGCTGTTAGCAGTAGGTGTTGAAAACAGAAACATCCCCTTAACTCCAAGAGTTACTTATTAAAAAGGTCAAAGATAAATTCGACCTCAAAATAGAACGAAAGTTTTTTTTTTTTTAGTAAAAGTACCAGAAATAATGAATGATCTTTGAACGTGTGATACTCTCCTACAGCCACTGATGAAGTAGTTACCGGAATGTTAGTCTATGTTAATCTGTGATTTATGGGTTTGCCACAAAGCATAATACACATTGAACAGAAGGAGTGAAACTTCGGTTTCCAGTGTATAATGATTTTTAGTTATTTAATAAATTTTAGTTTTTATGTATTCCACTGTAGTGCTGTGACAACAAATCACACCTGTGTACCAGAGCATACATCAACGGTATGATGTAACTTTACTTACACCACTGCTATATTTAGCTTTTTGAAAGAGACATAAGCATACACTATGGCCACATCAAATAATTTTCTGGGTTTTTTTCCTTTGATAACCTTCACTTTGTCAGTAATACTTCACTTTTAAAATTTGTATTATTGAAAAAATCACAGAAGTTTATACAGGAATAGCTATAAGGAATAACCTCACAGGCACTGATATGACAAACATACATTTTAAGGGCTGAGAGGCATTAATTTTGTATCGACAAAGCTGACTGAAAAGAATGACTAACTTTGTCTAAATGGGAAATGCCCGCTTTTGTTTGTATGTTAAGAAATTCAGAAAGTTATTTTTTGGCCTTGCTATGTCACAAAGTCAATCATACAAAGACCTACGCGTTTAACCTAAAGTGGTAATTTTAAAAGCCCTTCTATTAAGAACAAAAACATCATGCAAAACTTTGATCAATTATGCAGCTGCTTTAAAACTGTTGCAAGACCATACTGTATATATTAGCTTTTATATTGCTAATGCACAACTAACAGCAAACTTGATTAGGTTAACACAAATTTGTTTTAATTACACCGTTATATCACACTAAGGAGACAAATGCCACAAGATTGGCAAAAACATTTATGTCTGAGCGCTCAAATGGCAGGATAATCAGGTGTTGTAACCCCTTCACATTTAGAAAAAACCATAATCCTGCAGTCTCGCTTTACAAAAAAAAAATTTGTAAAATATTAATTGGGAGCGGAACAGTTTATACTATCTAACACAAAGTAACTTATACAACTAGTGTCAAAGGCAAACAAAAAACCTTCTAAATAAAAAGTCAAAATACACATAGCAACAGAAGCACAAATGCTGCATTAAATACAGATAAGACAATGCACTTGTTAATAAAAAAGACCAAAAAAAAAGGAAAGTTACTAAAGTTAGCAACACAATTAAAATGCAGTGAGGGAAAACTTTTTTTTTTCTATAACAAGGGTTTCCATTTGAAGTCTTTCCATCCATAATTTGTCTGGTACAGTACATCCATTAAAATACTCAGAATCTCACAGAAGTGTTAGGTTGTTCTCTTCTAAATCTAATTCTGAGTTGGTTCTGGATGTTTTAAACAGACATTATTATGAATGAAGTACGAGCAAGGCAACAAATGGACTTTTTATCACCTTTGATCTTAGCACTGATGACAAACATTTTTAGAAGTTATCATAATCCTTTTTGTCTTTTTTCCCCTCTGCTTCAAATCCATCAACCCCATCACTGTCCCTTCTTCTTTTACGATTATTATGGATGTTGAAGCGTTGATTCATCTGTGGCAATGGATCCATTCCTAAAACTTTGTGTATTTGACGGAATGCAAGGAGTCTCAGTGCAAACTAGAAAAAGGGTAGAAAGAAGATATTTCTGTTAGAAACAAATGTCAATTTTAAGTACTTTGTCAAACAATTAATGAAGACCACTGTGATATTATCCTTAGCCTTTCATTATCCCCTTTTTATTCTCTCAACGAAGTCAATGCAATAAAATCTATATGTTGCATTTGCTGTTTCTGTACCAAGTACATAAATTCTAGCTTATAAATGATGTACATGTGCTTTAGCTGCTGGACTTGCACTTAAGCAGCCAAGGCTGGTCACATGTTCCATTATGTGTTAGTAATCTTTAGCAAAACGATCAAATGAAGAGGTAGGGGCAGTAACCTCTGAAGTGGCAAGCGAGAAAGGTCAATACTGTAAGTGTAAATAGAAACATTAAAATTACTAATATTTAAATAAACATTAAAAATGAAAATTACACAAGTTTATTTATAAAATAGTAAATGCCAATGCAATTTAAAATCTAATAACATACTGCTGCAGAGTGAACATCTTTACAGATATATTTAGATGGAAGTGCCTCAAACTTTTCAGGAAAATATGTTAATTTTAATGCAAACATGAACACTATTATATGTGGTCTGCTATGACATGTTTATTACCTAGCTTAAGACTGAGGAGACTGCACTGTATTCTAAGAGAGGAAAATTGCATGTCCACCATATAGCTCCACTTAAAAAAACAAACCAAAACACAAACCAAATCAAAAACCACCCCAAAAAACAGCCACCGAATTTAGTTACTTTACACATAGATTTCCTTACCTGCGCACTCGAAGTAATATCCTCTCGTTGCTGATCTGTCATTACAGCAAGTGTATCAAAAGGATCTTTTTCACAAGGATCCAGAAGGCCAGGACCACCTACAATGGTTAGGCTTAATTAGTAGCACATCTCTACCTTCTTTCAACCAAACTAAAGATTTTACATTAGTTAAGCCTGAGTATGCAGATACTGATCAATGTGACTTGCCTTTAAGGATGATTCCTGAAGATATACACTCAAAAACTCTTCTCAGTGCATCCCCAGGACTCTGTGGTCCAGTAGCGCTGCTAATTGCTTTTTCCACAAGCAGCTCCATAGCCTAGACCAACAGTAAGAAAAGCCAGCCAGCTTAGAAGACAGATTAAAACAGAAAAGACTGCTACTGTTGTTCAATACAGAACTTCTGAATCCGTAATTGTGAAGAACATTACACATCAAAGAACACTTTCAATTAAAATGGAAAATAAAACCAAGTACTTTGTAAAGATGAATAAAAACAAAGCTAGTACAAGATTAATACTGAGTACTGATACTAGATATGCTGCTTCTCATCGAAAGTTGTTCAAAAGCTTTGTAGGAATTTACATGCCTACATGCAAGTAGACAACTTGTCCAGTCATTTTTTGAGAGAGTGTACCTAATGGAATTAACAGGATGCTATAGAAAGATAAGTATTGTCTCCAAGAGTGTAGAAACTTAGAACACCAAAAATGTAATGATGTATTAATGTTTAAGCGGTTACTCGTTCTTTGGTTTATCAAAACTGAAGTTCACAGCAACTTTTCTCCTGGATACAGGCTAACACTAACTCAGATGTTAAACTGGTATAAAAAAACCTTGACGATACACATACACAAGTTTTCTAAAATTTATACATAATTTGATATTAGTTAAAATGCTTTCAGTGATTAGCTGTATTTTAAATACAGTATTTTTCTGTGAATACTACCATTGTTTACTTTATTAGTCACTACTTTTTCCAGAAAAACCTGTATAAGATACCCGCAAAAGTAAAGAATAGCTTTCCCTATTTTTTTCTCAAATGGATGTCTCAGTACTACCTCTTTGGCAAGTTTAATTCTCAGACAATGTGCCTCTCTTGTTTTTTGGTGTTTTTTTTGGGGGGGTTGTTTTTTGGTCCTCCCAGCCAAGCTTACAGTTATTCAAATATTGCCTTTTATTTTTACTTTTCAGGAGTAAATGCCTATTCTGATGCATGCAAGTAACTACACGCAGTGTTAATTACAATCCTTCACTAAGGGTGCCCATTCCTTTCTATTTTAGCTTCATTTAACTCATAAATTTCAATTCTTCAGCATGGTATTTCCATACTCCCACACTGCATCACTCAAGATTTAGCAAAAGTAATCTAGCTTTTCAAGTATGAAACTTTTGCTTCAAGTATGAAGAAAATACAGCAGGAAAGAAAAAAAGCAGTTCATGTTTTCGCGTTTATTCAACTCTAGTTCTTTGGGATCCTCAAACAATACACTAGTCTGTAACTTAATCCTAAGAGAACATGAATTATGATGCCCTGGTGTTTTATGTGCATGAAAGGCCGAGATTTCAAGTTTGAAAAATAAACCTTGAGTATAGTTTCTTCTAACTTGTAGGAATTTGACATAATTTTTCTAATTTAGTTTTTATTTTTAGGTTCATAAAGAGGGTGCTACTAATGTCCATATTAGACTTCCTAATAACTTTTATTTTTACAACCACTTAGGTTCTTTTTGAAAAGCTCTGTCATCTCTTTGTTTTCTAACAGTCTTCTAGCATACAGGTTAGGAGAAGTTCTGTCCAGAAAAGTGTATTTCTTCAGTTTACGAAATTTCCTCTCTGACTGATGGAAATTACATATATTTAAAATTACCATTTTCATTCCACCATTGTTTTTGTTAGTCAGACTTTGCCAATGGGCCAAAAGAAGACCTGACAACACAGACTTCAACGCTGATCCGTGCCACTGACAATGTATCAGCTATCAGGAGCAGATCAGGAATCACTTCTGGAGAGAAATGAGACACGACTAGGCCTGACGCACTGCTTCATACCTCTCTTCCCTTCTGGATGTGCCTTAGAACAGATTATGTGAGAAACAAGAAACAACATTCCTTGTTCTTCATCTACGTGCCTGCTGTGTGTTGCAATAGTTCTAAGGATGCTTTTCTAAAAATATGCCAGTGTTGCTCTTTGGCAACTCAGTATCATATTAAGTGATATTAAGAGGGCACTTACATATTTAACTTCTTTTAAGCTATGTTTGTACAGCGTATCTTTCATGAAATGTGGCACAGAAACCAGCATTACTTTTTTACTTCAAATGTTTAAAAACCAGAAATAACTGCTCCACATGTTTTCCAGAAGCAATAAATATTATCAGAAGTAATTTAATGAAGTTTTCTGCAAGCTTAGTACAGCTGTAAAACATTTCTCATTGAAATAACGCCAACGCCTCAAACTGTCTTGAAAATTATTAGTGCTCTTCCTGCCAAAACTTCAAAGGAAGCAGCACAGTGCAACAGGATTTGGTCTGTAAAACAGAACTGTCAGACCTAAATTTACTTCCACATATTTCAGAGATTTTGTTTCAGATTAACTTCATCTAATCCACAAACTGAACATCTGTTAATATTTGGAGCAGAAGTTGCACTTCTGGAGAGCATCATTTAAGATAGCCAATGCAAAAGGAATGCTCCAAGAACATTTCGCAGCAAGAATTAAGAGTTGTAAGACAGTAAAACCTAGAGATTTAAGCAACTCTGGTGAAAATGCTAGTAGAGACATGTCCACAGCCTGTATGGCAGTACTATGGTATTTGTTCTCGCAGAAGGGACATATTAATGATCACAGGAGTTACTGTGATTTATTCCTTCAAGTAGCCTTTCTGTTATCAGAGAACTATATGGACACAGCTGACATTTTAAATAAGTTTCAGTAAACTCGGAGCAACTCAGAGTAGGTAGTAGTTAGAAAAAAATCAGACTTCTTCATACAGAGTGAAAGAAAAAAATGCTGAAGTCTAGAATAAGAATGTTACCCACAAAGAATACAAAAGAATAGGAAAATTCCATTTGGAAAAAAAGAAAACAATTCCCGCTCCAAACTGACAAAACCTCAGAAGATTAAATTTTTAGAGGGAATCTGGATTATTTTTTTGGGGAAAGAAACCCAAACGAAACCCTGCATTACTTCTTGAGCAGGTGTACATTTAAAACGGTTGTAACACTTCTCTATGCTTTACTTGCAGCATCCGCTGCATTAAGAAGACTCACTGAAAAGAGCATTACTCACCCAGCTTGGAAAATCAGACCAAGTCGGAACCCGCTGACAGAGGTCACGAAGAATACGTATGATAATCACACAGGATTGCAGACCATTAGCTCTAGCCTTGAGAGCAATACAAAATCAAATTAATTAATCCCAGCACCTACAGCAAACAGGACTTGTTGAAAGACTAAAACACCACTGTTCAATGGAAGCTCAGATACAAGATTGAAACAAATCATTCTACAACTTTATTCCATGAGCTGCCATTTACAGCAGTATTTTATACAGGGTTAGTAATTTAAGGTGGTAGAAGTCAAAGTGCCCAGGTTATACAAGAATAACATTTCTTGATCCCCTGTACACTTTGACGTATGTTCACTTGTAACAATAAATACAGTATCTTTCTATATTAGAAATAAAAAGGATAAAGATCTAAGAAATAGGTATAGAGACTGAAAGGTCAAGGGAATCTGTTTGGTTTCTTTATTGTGCCTTTGCCAGAATGCAAAGTCACTAAACCAAACAGTTGCTTCTCACCTTTCATTCCCTACAGGGAATCTGTTTGGTTTCTTTATTGTGCCTTTGCCAGAATGCAAAGTCACTAAACCAAACAGTTGCTTCTCACCTTTAATTCCCTACAATTAATGCACTTAAAGAAATAGGAAAAAAAGTCTTAAATCTAAACACAAAGCTTTAAACACGTATTCCATTATTTAAAGCAAAGTTACTCTGCAGCCTTATGGAATATATAACAAATATACAACATATGATCACCCCAAGCGAGTCAAGCTTTCAACATCGCCTTCTCAATAACCAGGAAAAAAAAATCATGTCAAATGAGCAATAACTGCATAAAGCAGTTCCTCCATACTCAACCTTCTACGTTTAAATTTAGGGACCAGAAAAATATTAAGTATTATTAGCATGAACAACGCCAAGTGTTTTCACACAATTAAACATTTATATTGCAACTGAACTAATCTCTCATAAGGCTACAAGAAGAAAGTAAAATGATGTTCCGAACCTGGAACCACTTAGCGTGGCGTAGAGCAGCCAGAGCGTCAAGGCATTTTTGCCTGTCCAAGACGTCCGGTGGGTCTTTCACCATACCCGAGGTTACATCTAAAATGGATTGAATTGGCAAAATGCAGTGAGGAATGGGTGTTTGACCAGGTGAGCAAGACACTTCCTTAAAGTAGCTTCAATGTCACACATGCCATTTAAAGTTTAAACCCTTGAACAACAAATGTAAATGTTCAACAAAAGCCATTCAATTAGGATTAGGGCATCAACCCTGTATGAAGATCAAGAGCATATTATATACTTTAGCTCTGAGGTTATTTTCAAATGCATTGCACATTATGCAATGTGTAGTACTTCTTTATTTAATCTAACACTGGAAAAACATATTTCCCCTAGAATTAAATACTGAAGGAAGGATGGTTGGACACAGTGCACCAGCACAGAGAACACAAGACAGAAGGAACACAAAAATCCACTTTAACCAAGTCAAAACACTCAAAATTAGCTTCTTGTCTTGTAAATTTTAAGGGTCATGTATTATTTGGGACTATTCTTAAAAGAAAAACTAAGTTTAACAAATCTTAAAAGCAGTCGATGTTTAGAAATGATGTTATTTATATCATACCTTGAACTTGAAATTATTTTGCTTTAAAAACCTGACTAAGGGAATGTGAAATATCCTTCAATATTATATAGTTCCATTCTTTCTAGTACCCTCTCTGTTACTCATATAAATAAAATTCCTCAGCCTATAATATATGTGCTCCAGTATCATTTAGGATGCAAGAAAGAATCTGAAGAGGAACTGCATTACTTAAGATGCAGCAGGAAAAAGAAAAGCAAGGAATAGTTTAAAAAACAAAGAAGAATGTCTGAAAAATGAAGAGAATATAGTAGATCTTGTATATTTAAATGTTCAGAAAAGGACTTAATTACCAAGCTGACTGCTTTGTTTCCAAACAGGAAGAGACCATAGGTCCTTTTGGAAGTGGTTTAAGCAATGCAACTGGAACCACTGAACAATGTGAACTGGTATCCTCAAGTTTCTTAAACAGTGCACAGATATGATGCAGTGGTCATCTTGAAAAGTTCTTTGTTCTACTAGTTGTGAAAATGGCTATTATGACTAGTAACAAAGTATACTGGCAGTGTAACTGGTGATACACCAGCAAGATATAAATTCAGGTAAGTCAGAAAATAAAATAAAATAAAATACATATATATATATTAGGAGGAAGAGAGACTCCTGAAATGTGCCTGCAACAATAAGTTTTTAGGGATGCTGCAGAAATACAGTCTGAAACCACCTATTTTACGCAAATGTAAATTAAATTGAGTATTCTACTGTACAGGGAGCTAAAAAGCCATGAACGAACATGGTGGTACAACTTTGCAATACAATAATTAAATTTAATCTGAAGAACTACATTCAGATTTGAGCATTTTTTTACAGAACAGTTCCATTGGTCTGCACAGGGCTAAACAGGGGAGGATTTCAAAATAAGAACAGAGAAGAACACAGGTATCTTCTCACGCATATATTCAAGCTTATGGACTATATGTTAAAGTGGAAAGATGAGTATCTGCACTAACAAGGCATTTCTAGAGTAAATGAAGACATTTAAAGTGGTATTTCCTTTAAAACAAAACAGAACAAAACTAAAACCAAACCCAACCTATACAAGAGAGGTGCCAGGTAAGATAACTGATGAAATGAGTACAACCTGGATATAAGAGACAAGAAGTACATTTAGAGAAAACCCACAGCAGGAAAAAAGTGGCAAAGTAAGGTTGAGGAAAAACAAAAATATGGGTTGTTGGTCCTAGTACCCTAATCAGTCAATTATTTACTATCTTCTAAAACCAATATGCAAATAGGTGACACTGTGCAAACTTTCAGCACAATAATTCATTACATAATTTGAAACTCCAATTACTTCTAGCTCTGAGAAACTTACATTTCAGAAAATAATTTTACTAAAAAGAATTACAGTTTAAATGCACAGAAGCGAATCTCACTCAGTGCTGGAAATGTCAATCTAAAATGTGCTACTAATATATGGCATATGAATACCCTTGAAAAAACTCTGAAAGTCAGAAGTTGCCAAGGCACCTATTGCACTGACAATGCATTGACTGAAAAAAACCTATCAAGGAAACTTGCAATATTCAATCTGTGGATTTTTGCATCTGTTTCACATTTCAGGATTAACCCCTTAAAGACTATTTAGCTAAATTCTGATGCCTAACCTACTACCCTGTTAAGATAAGACAAAAACCTGAATTAATTTACAAAACACAAGCATGAATTCTTACCCTATATAACTTAATACTAGCCTAAATATAAGGGGTTAATCTTCAGTCAGACATGCTGTGTCCACACTACCTCTTCATTAAAAATTAACAGGTATACCAATTTTGGTAGTTTTATTATGTGAAATACATTTTACCCAGTCAGCCATTTCAAGACTAGTGTGAACACTGCTTAATTCTAGGAGAGAGACGAAGACGAAAAGGAAAAAAAAAAAAACAACACAAAGTAACAGCAGATGCTAGGACTATGCATCCAAACCCCCTCCTTGGTAAAGCATGGCAGGTGTGACACTGAGCTTTAGAAAACCTTGGTCAAAAATCCTTCCGATGTCTTGGCAGCAACCCCTGACAGGAATCAAGTCCCTCTGCTAGAAGGCTTTGGACCGGGGCTGTTAGCTAAGGAAAAAAAGACACAAACGCACACATTTCTGTGTTTGTAAGTATGTACACTTTGTTTGCTGAAGGAAGGATTCCACAGCAGGGGTTAGAGCATGTCAAATGTATCAGATTCAGTAAACTGTCAAACGCACAATACTGTAAGAAACAGTAGCTATGCGGTTAACAATTTTATTTCACTATTTTTTTTTTAGCCTTTTACCATGTAATGGGATTATTACATATCAAATACGATTCTACTTCATGTGCAAGTCTTGGTCTCGTCTTTACTCAAACTGGTTCTTCCGGTAAAGCCTTCCTTATCACCTGAACTAGCTTCCCAAGCGGGCTAAAAACTTTAAACCATCATAAGACACAGAGCATGAGAAGCTGCAGTAAGGAAAAACACAAACACATACTGTTACTCTGCAGCAAATAAGCGGCAGTCTTCGTAATAAGGCCTTCTTTGCTGCAATAATTTGCAATTCAGTCTTCTATTTGCTCTAGTTTCAAACATGAACTTTTCTGCACATCCACTTTATACTGCTCAGTGTCTTGAAGAGAAATCTAACTTGATTTTGCTTGCCTAGAGGCAGTACTGCATTCAGCAGTGAATAAAGTACCGTGATCATTTTAAGTCAAGTGTGGGTCAGACAAAAATACAGATTTGTTTCCTTTAGGTGTCATAAATTAAGGGACTGATGCTTATTTTATTTTTAGTCCACATGGTAGAATTTTAGGCCAGAAACCACTGAAATTTAGTACTGTGGCAGGAATCAATATTGCACTTTTGCACAGTAATAAACATGGTGCTTAAGGTTAACTCCAGTTTATGGTTAATATAATTTAATAATAAAATTTTTTAAGTTAAAGTATTCTTAAATAAATACACTTTAAGTGAGTTTACTGATAAGTAAACGAATAATATGTTAAGTTGGATTCAGCACAGACGTGTCATGACAAGAGTCATGTTACAGTTAAGACTGTCAAAAACCAAATAAAATCGGTTGGGTGTGACAGTACATGTACAAAGCCTTTATAGATAGGAATAATATGCACAGCTTAAAAATCATGTAAACAGCATTCTTAAAAGACTCTTCAGAAGTCATCCAAACCAGAGAATGCATCTTGAAATTTTTCTTTCTGATTGTATAGGACAACTTTGTTAATACAGTTTGCTTACAATGCACTAGGCACAGCTACAGGGCATTTATTAATACAATATATAAAACCTCAGGTATTTTAGAGGACATGTAATGATGAGATGAAATAAAAAAAACTCCGTGGCTTATATAAATACGTATATACACAAGCACATGTATACATACACACATACAATTTTGTTCAGCCTGCATATGAGAAGTGTTAAGCTAGACTCTTATTTGTAGGTTCACTGTCAAACACAAGAACCCTGTTTCCTATGGTGTCTTTCAACTATGAAAATACAGGATTAAAAGGAAACAAAAGTTAATTTTATCTGACCCGTAAACAAAAAGAACCAATGTACTGCAGACATTAATCATGCTTGTTGGCTTAAAAGCTTTTGGAGCTTTGAAAGTGTTACAGAACAGACCCTAAAGCAACACTGCTGGCACCAGAGAAACTGTGGACTTCAGAAACGTAGATTCATTTACAAGCTCCACCTTCTGCTTCAGCTCAACGACAAAGCCATTTCTTATTGTACTAGTTTGGGTTTGCCAGTTGGATAGAAGACTGATTGTAATACCAGGAGCCCAAGTACTCAAAAAGCACTCCAGACCAAAGAGCAACCTCAGAGAGCTGGAAAAAATCACTTCTTCTTTTGAAGTTAGAAGCACTGTTACCGTTGAAAAGTATTATAAAAGTGCATTTTACGTGGTGCTGCTATTTGGAATGTCTAAGTGATGGTAATACTGATCCAGTTTAAACCCAGAAACCTGTGATTTGTTTTTTCTAAAACCATAGCATCTTTCTCTTAGGGCAAGACTGCTCTAGAAAGCCAGTTTATGGCCACTCGCTATAAAATACTTAGTTTTCCACATAATTTTAAAAGAGGAGGAAAAATAGTCAAGTTTGTACCTTTTCCAGAAAGCTGAGGTTGGACTTAATGTTAAAAATTAAATAAATGCATCATACAAGCATTTGTTTTAACCAACTGTTTTCTACCAAGACTGGTTGAAAAACAAGGTTTTGATAAAATACACGTGCCAGCATGTTGCCTTCCAGGACCTTAACGCCATCGTAAGCAGAACAGATAAACATTAAAAAACGGGTGAGAGAAAAATAACATCTTTAACAACTTCCCAACCTCCTTCCCTCATGTTCTCCTCCCGAATGACTGGAGATGTCAGTGTGATAGTAACTTGCATTTTGGGTTCCACACACGAATTTAAAATTATTGCTGCTTCTGGGACTGCACACTTGATATCGTATTTCTCAGGACTTATTACCTAAATATCAAGAAACAGAAATTTCTATTAGCACATAGCCAGTAAAAGTATGGGAAAGAAAACAGATTTCAGCACAGTCTTTTGAACAGAAAGACAGAACCACAAGGTAATTATATGAAGCAGATACCTCTGTATACACATTAAGATACGTTTGTGTACTTGCATACTGTTTACAAATCGTTCATGAAAATACACAGCGGTCATCAAGCACGCAAACGAAAAAAACCTGCTTAGAAAGGAAATTCACATACAAGTAGTTACATAACAATAACTTTAACAGTGTTTGAGATAGAAGCTTCAATGCTACTTAAAATGTCAGCTGGACATTTTTCTCATTGGAACACAAGAGCCTTTAAAAGGCACAAAGATGGAATGACTGTTCTCCAAGCTCACAGTTAAATGATGGGTACTGATAGGTACATTCTGTACTTGGCTGTCACAACATGCTAAGAACAGACGGCATCTTGGAATAACCGCCTTGTAACTAACAAGGCGGTTATTTCAAACAAATTGCTTCTTGGGACTAGACTTAGTAATTCTAAATACCCTTGAAAGGAAGCTGTAGGCACCTGTCACCTTCTTCCACAGGCTAGAGGGAAAAGTGACTTCTCTACAAAGCCAGACCAAGATGTGCATTTTCTTCCGTTCTATTAGTTCAAACAAGAGCAAACTCAAGATTATTTTCTAATTAATCTGATCCTGCTAAAGCTTCTACCATGCCACCGATTCTGTTGAACATTTCACTTAGTTAACTACTTGCAGAACTAAGAAGCACTGACACAAACAAATAGAAAACAAGATCTAAGTACAAAAGAGACTGGGATTAATGAAGAACTTTGGCCTTCAGGCAGCAAACTTCCTGTACCTCTGTTGCTGCCGGTAACTGGATAATAGTCTTTTTTCTGTTCATTTCTAATTCCCAAATAAATGAAATCTGTTAAATGGCAATTGATAGTGCACCGCTAGTGTAAACACCCAGACACTTGTATGGACACAATATACAGAAGGCAAAACATGCAGCATAGTCCCTGATTCAGACAGAAACACTAAGAAAATGGAAAAAAACTGAGCCTGAGCTATGAAACATGGCACACATTTGACTTGAGGACAGATTTTACAAAAAATCAAATCCAAAATCTAAATGCTACTTACTGCAAGTTGTTTGGGAAGACTTTCAGCAATACGACTGAGTAATGACTTTGAAGGCTTCTCAGCACATAACAAAACCAGATTGACATTCCGATCTCCACGGAGTAGCAAACCTTTAGCCAAAACGCCTACCCGTAAGACTCCTTTCAAAGCTCTGTGAATTATAAAGTTGCATTTAAAACAATATAAAAACTTTTAAACTAATCCTGAAAATAGAAAAGTGAAATAAAACAGGAGTATTCCACATACTTCTGAAGTCACAGTGACATAAAACATATCAAAACCCAAACAGAAAAGAATTCCTGGAAGCACTGATAACAGTCTAAGGAAAAACTTCAGAGGCAGTAATTTTTAAAGTAATTTAAAAAAATACCTGTCTTTACTGCCATCTTTTTTGTCATCTCCCTCTTTGTTCTTGCTTTTTTCATGATCGGTCATGTTGTCAGAAACAAGTTTCAAAGCACGCTCAGTAATAGAAACAATTTTCTGGACTGCTTGAAGTTCCTCCTCTGTTGGATATATAGCTGCATGTTTGGTCATCACATAGCGGTCATCAGAGGAGTCTGGGCGGCGTAGAGGCTAAATAGACAAAACAGCATTTCTGAAATTTGGATACACTTCCAAGTTCACAAAGGATGTGACTAAAAATCATACATGTGGCTAAACAACAGAATATTCAAACCTCAAACTGCCGAAATATTACAAAACATGAACTGAAGTGGCCTTAACAACTTACACTGAATGTCTGAAAAAACATGAAAATCAAAATTATGAAATCCCAGGATCAAAAGTATTTCCCCAACATAAATATCTATTGTCTTTCTATCAACGGGGAGAAACTTGCACATCGTTGCAAAATAGAGTATCTAGGATAGCTTTTATAATTCAAATAGGAAGGGACCTCAGAAGGTCCTCTAGTCCAACCTCGTGTGGAAACCATGTTCAGCTCTAAGATCACATCACGTTGCTAAGGGCTCTATCCAGCTGGTTCCTGAAAACCACCAAAGATGGAGACTAAACAACAACTGTGTGAAAAAAAATTATCTCCTGTATTCTCTCTGTACCTCTTTTGTCTCATCTTAAGCTGGTTGTATCTTGTGCTCTCATGTCTGTAGAGAGCCTGGCTCCACTGTCTTTATAATGCACACATATTAGAAGGCTACTATGTCCCACTGAAGCTCCCCTACAGGCAGAACAGGCACAGATTACTCAGCTTCTCCTCACAGGGCATGCATTCCAGTTCCCTGACCATCCTGGTAGCCCCACACTGAGCTTGCTATGATTTACAGTATCTTTCAGGTATTGCAAAGCCCAAAACTGAATGTAGTATTGCAGTTTGGGTCTAATGAAAGCTGATCATTTCCCTTCATCTACTGATTATGGCTCCTGTTCATATAATCCAGGATGCTGTTGACCTACCTTCTTTGCTGCCAGCTTGCTAGCTGCCAAGATCTCCAGATTCCTTCCACCAGGGCTCCTACCCAGCCTGTCACTCCAGAGCCCCTCAGGGCAGGGCATTATACCTTCCCAACAGCAGCATTAGACATTGGTCTTTGTGGAATTCCATGAAGTCCTTTCCTCCAGTCTTTGTAGGTCCTTCTGGATGGCAGCGCTGTCCTCAATGGTATCAACTATTCTCCCCACATTAACTGATTCAATTTTATGCCAGCTGCAAACGTTTTGAGTGTGCACTCACCCCATCACCTTTCAGAGCATTGATAAGGTGCTCATGACACAAATTCAGGATAAACCCATGTGGTACTGCACTTATTACTGACCTACAGAACTACCCACCACTAACCATGATGGTCTAGGACTGACAATACAACCACTTTTTATCCATACATTGGTCCAGAATTAGATAAATAATGCTGTAAAATGCAGTTAAAGAAAAGCAGTAGGCAAATCCAAAGTGATTTGCATTTCAAAAGAAACTGTATTTGTCTTTAAGGCATCCTTCTGTCATTTCAGTGGACTTACTTTGGAAGTAAAGTCCTGGTTTAAGATAAACAGGGTTAGTTTAACTTCGATGGACGCATTGAACAGCCAATGGTGTATTCTTCCCATGGACATCAGCCCATCTCACTAGTTCTGGGGTTTCTGGTGGGCCCTGGGAACTTCCTTAAAAAACAGCACACAGGCAGGACTGTGCCCCTTTTTCTCCCACCACTCAGTGCTGACACAACCT
>NW_010413234.1:26861-30398 GCF_000710305.1 Buceros rhinoceros silvestris | reverse complement strand
TGCTCCCGGGTGACAGGCCCGCCGCTGCTGCCCCTGCCGCTCCTGGCCCATCTGCTCCTGGCCCTGACGTGCCCCATGCTGCAGCCACTGAACAGCCCAGTAGTCTTTACTGCTACGTTTCCTTAACCACAGTTTAGGTGCACATTTCCCCCCCACGGCCACCTTGCTGCACCGGTTCTGATGCTATATAAACTTACTAATACCTTGTTTTTCTGTCTATAATAGCTTCGTATTGCTATTAAAATTGCTTTAGTTTCCTAACTTAACAGAGGCATCACAACCTTTTTCTTCTTGTTTCTTCTCTCAAGCCTTTCTCCTGGAAAGGGAAGGGGGTTAATTAGAAGGAGTCTGTCCTGTGATTGGCTAGCCTTGGCCAAATGGTGACATTAGTTGGAATCCCTGGGTGGGCCTTGAATAATTTCACATTAATTTTTTTCTTGGAAGTTTGGACACTAAAACAAGAAGGCTTTCAGAAAGATTATAGGTGAGATTCTGTATGATGCTGTTAAGCCGTATGGCTTGAGTCTACTTTATGATTAAGTGCCTAACACACCATACATGGTGTCCTATTATTTGGGTGTAACTGGCATTTGTTCCCGCTTTGTTGGCCTGGGGCATCTGGCGAGCACCATGGTATCCCCTGGCATGCCTAACACCATTGCTTTGTTCTGGATTTGGCTGGGTCCTAACTTGGCCAATGTACGCTGGGCATTACTTGATAATGGCTGTTACTAAGTACACTATCAACTTGATAATGGGAAATCACACTTCTTTGTTTTATACTGGACGAATTGTACCTGAGACTGGGGGTTCTGGAAATGCTTACTTCTGAATGTGATTATTTTTTTAATAGCTGTCTTCAACATGGTCCAGTGGTGGACTAATATTAACTATCTGTGCAAGTGTAGACGCAATATGATGTGCACTACGGCCACTTGACCAACCGTTTCCAATGACCCTCCCCCACCGCAAGTGGCTGCCACACCAACCCGAGAAATGCGCACTGCTGGCGTCCTCCCACCTGATCTGCCAGCTGCTGTCATCTCTCCACCCACACCAGCACAGGTTGTTCCTGTGAAAAAGCAGTATCATCTCACTTGCACTAAATGCCAGAAAAAGACAGACCACCCAAAAAACAGCTCTGACGAGGAGGCAAGAGCGAGCACTTCTCAGGAGGATCCAGGAAAGGCTCCTTCTTTAGTGGTTCCAGCAACATATCCTCTCCATGAAGGTTTATCACAAGAGGAGGAATCAGACCAAGAGGCAACTGTTGAACCCCAATCCAGGAAATAATTAAGAAATATTAGGATGGAATTCAGCAGGCAAGATGGGGAGACACTTATCACATGGTTGTTTCATTACTGGGTTAATGGAGCTGATACAATTGATTTAACATTTAGAGAAGCCAGACAGATGGGGAACCTGGCCTGAGATGGAGGTATTGATAAGGCAATCAGAAGAAAGCCAAACACAAGTCTCTGGAGGCAAATTCTGACAGAGGTGAAGGACAGATATCTATTCAGAGATGACATCAAATGCTGCCCTAGTAAATGGACCAACTTGGAGAAAGGTATTGAGTATCTGAGAGAACTGGCTATGCGAGAGGTTATTTACGGTAACTGGTGAGCTAAGGATGACCCTGATGAAGTGCCCTGCAACTGGCCCTTATTGCAAAAGTTAATGCAGAGCACACCATTGACGTATACCCATACATTGTCCACAATGATATGGGGAAGATTGGGTGATGACCAGGCATCGACAATAGATGAGGTGATTAGCAAGGTATACCAGTATGAGGACAGTCTCTCATATCATTCTTCCATTATTGCAACAGCGGAAAGAATGAGGTTTGTGCTTCCATCAAACAGGCCAAAAGGTTGAAGCCTTTGTGGTACAGTGGACAGTGGTTAAAGTGTAAGTATGGAGAGGCCTGGCAGATTGATTACATCACTCTCCCTCAAACTCGCCAGGGTAAGTGCTGTGTCCTCACAATGGTAGAGGCGAGCACCGGATGGCTGGAGACCTACCCCGTGCCTCATGCCACTGCCCATAATACCATTCTGGGCCTTGAAAGGAAGATCTTGTGGTGGCACAGGACTCTAGAGAGAATTCAGTCTGATAACAAGACTCACTTAAAAAACAATCTGATAGCCAATTGGGCCAAAGAACATGGTATTGAATGGATCTATCACGTTCCCTATCATGCACCAGCCTCTGGAAAAATTGAGCTTTATAATGGCTTGCTAAAAGCCACGCTGAACACAACGGGTGGAGGAACTTTCAGAAATTGGGATAAACATTTAGCAGAAGCCACTTGGCAGGTGAACACAAGGGGATCAATCAATTGAGCTGGCCCTGCCCAATCACATCTTTTACATACAGTAGAGAGGGATAAAGTCCCCATGGTATGTGAAAGTAATCTGTTGGGAAAAACTGCTTGGTTTTCCCTGCTTTAGACAGGATCTCCGGTGCTGTCTCTGCCCAAGGCCCTGGACACACCTGGTGAGTGATGCAGCAAAATGGTGAGGTCCAATGTGTACCACAGGGGAATTTAACCCTGGCTGAAACAATCTTAACTAGAGGTATATGGTGTTAATTCTTGTATAAGATGTTCAGGGCGTATATGATATGAAATAAGAGATGGAATGTCCTAGTTTAAGATAGAGTTAATTTAACTTCGATGGACGCATCGAACAGCCAATGGTGTATTCTTCCCATGGACATCAGCTCATCTCACTGGTTCTAGGGTTTCTAGTGGGTCCCGGGAACTTCCTTAAAAAACAGCACACAGGCAGGACTGTGCCCCTTTTTCTCCCACCACTCAGTGCTGCCACAACCTTGCTACCTCCAATCCGCTCCGCTCCACACCACCCCTCCGCTCCAAGTGCTGACCCAGCTGCCACAACTGCTGCCATGGACTGCTTTGTTCCATGGCCCAGCTGCTGCTTCAGCATGAGGGCTTCTGCCATCGCTCTGCCAGTGCTGCCCTGTGTACAGACCGCCACTGCTGTCCCTGCCGCTCCTGGCCCATCTGCTCCTGGCCCTGACGTGCCCCATGCTGCAGCCACTGAACAGCCCAGTAGTCTTTACTGCTACGTTTCCTTAACCATGGTTTGGGTGCACACTTCCCCGCCGCGGCCACCTTGCTGCACCGGTTCTGATGCTATATAAACTTACTAATACCTTGTTTTTCTGTCTATAATAGCTTCGTATTGCTATTAAAATTGCTTTAGTTTCCTAACTTAACAGAGGCATCACAACCTTTTTCTTCTTGTTTCTTTTCTTAAGCCTTTCTCCTGGAAAGGGAAGGGGGCTAAATAGAGGGAGTCTGTCCTGTGATTGGCCAGCTGGAGACTGGAAGACAGGTGCACCTACACAGTTTCATTAGCATATAACTTCTTGGTCACTTTTCCAAATCTTTTATTACAGTACATTGGAAATAAGTAGCACTGAAAGATTTGTAGTTCTTAACTGTGCTTCCTGGTAAGTATGATTTCATTTTTTTTCTCAAGTTAAGAAACTCACAGCTGGTCCTTG
>NW_010413234.1:21368-26731 GCF_000710305.1 Buceros rhinoceros silvestris | reverse complement strand
CATTCCTGGTCTAACTCCCAGCAGTCCTAGAGGTCCTGGAGGACCATGAGGATATCCTCCATCTGGTATTCTGCGACGGTCATCCCAGTGATGCTGCTCTTCCTCCATTCTCCTCCAATACATGTCCTCTTCATATCGTCTGAAGTGCATCAATCAAAGAGCGCTCTTTATACAGCAGTTACGACTTGCAACCATTCTAAATAAATTCTTGTATGACTCATTAGTAGTAGCCATAAGCAAACACCAGTGAATTCCAGAGGGTAACTAACAGGAATAGTAATTTTGAAAGTGGGTCTGAATTTATTGCAAAATAATTCTAATAAATCTACATTCTTCAGAGGGACTGAACACTAACAAACAAAAACCCCAGAGGGATAGTGACAACTTAAAAGAAGACAGTACAGAGTTCCCAAAATGAGTATTCAAAATAAGTAACTTACAGAATCAGAGTTAGTTTTAGATAATCTGACTGTATCTTTCTCTCATTCTTTGATAAAACAGAATGCATTACCTCATTTCCATCCTCCAGCGTTCCTCCTCTTCTCGCCTTCTCCAGTATTCTTCTTTCTGCATCTGTTTCCTCATCTTCTCTTCTTGAATTTTTCTTGCTCGAATACTGGGCTTTACTTCCACTTGTAAGTCTGGGTTTACTTTTTTCTAGTTCAGAAAAATAATAAATGAAATATTTTTCCTCTTCTCATCTTAAGGTTACAGAGTTCTAACATTTTAAACACACACTAATGCTCTATGATAAAATCAAGGGGAGTAAAATGCAGTTTTCTGACTGCACTGAATGAATAGTTGAAGAAAAAAAATCTATGTCCAGTATTTTAATGGAAAGAAATAGCAATATATCACAAATAACATGAATTCTCTCTTCACTTAGATGAGAATGAAGCAATCTAAGATTAAAATGGTACATGAACTACTAAGCAATTTGCTGTTCATTCTGTAGCAGGATGACTACTCTATAGCCTGAAAAAATATTTAATTTTAACTACAGTGTGCTTCCTGATGCTCTATTCCTGAAGGGTCCATCAAACAGAGGCATAATCATGAGTTACTGAAAAACATTTCCTGGCAATTTTTCTCTTCTTTTATCCCATTTATAATTATGGCAGGTCCACTGTATCTCCTGTAACCACGGTAGATTTTTCCAATAGCCTCTTTAAATAATCAAAATGCACTTGTAAGTCAGTACAGGTGTATCTCCATCAATCACTGAAAATCTGCAACATTTGTTTCTCAGATGTCTCCACAAAGGGTTTATATGCCACAAACATTGAGTATTTCTGTTTTACACTACTTGAAATTAATGATAAACCACAAAAAGAACCCACTATTGCTTGTACATGTTGTACCATACTTTAATGTTGCAAAGTTGCCTGAAAGCAATGTTCACAATGTTTAAAATAACCCAAACCAAAAAACCATTACTTCTTTAAAGACTATACGCCCTAAGAAATATATTCCTTTACCTTTTTTTTTATATGCTGTTTACTTAGAGTACCTGATTTTCTCTAGTCTTTACGTAAGAATGTGTAATCAGTCAGCTGACATCTGGTGGACTTTCAGATAGAAGCATTAGCATTTCCACTAACCTTATACTGAAGTCTGTGCCGCCTCCCTTTTAAGTGCATCTCCTTGGCGTTAGGATCATTAAAACTGCATTCACAAAGTTTACAGTGAAAGCGGATCACCTTTCCTTCATCATTTCTTACCTAGAAAATAAAGTTATTATGCTTTTGGCTTCCTCCTCGCCCAAAAAAAAAACCAAACCCCGCACCAAAACTAATGTAAAAAGTAATCTAATGTCTGCCTATCTCAAAACATGCTAAAAAGGTCACATAACAACTGAAAGAAGGCAAAGCAGAACTTCCAATTCTTTGAGACACACCACTGGCTTGCTAATGAACAAAGAGCAAAATTCTTCCTTTCCAGAGAGTATACAGCTTTAAACTTGAGCCTGTACGTACTGAGTTGAGTAATTACAAAACTGCAAATCGTAATAACATCAGACTTCATCCGCATGTCTCATGCCACCCACATGAAGAATGCCCCACTGAGCATAAAAGAAACATGCACGACACAAACATCTAAACATATGCACAAGCCTTTGCAAGTTCAATGCCTTGTCATTATTGTCTTCGAGGAGGACCTAGGGAACTAGAGGTCAGTCAGCCTCACCTTGATCCCTGGGAAGGTGATGGAGCAGCTAATGCTGGAAACCATTTCCAGGCACATCAAGAGCAAGAAAACCATCAGGAGTAGTCAGCATGGCTTCAAGAAGGGGAGTCATGCTTGATCAACTTGATAAACTGCGATGAGCTGACTGGCTGGGTAGATGGGGGGACAGCACTTGATATTGTCTACTTCAGTAAGGCCTTTGACACAGTCTCACCATAATACCCTCATAACCAAACTGCTGATGTAAGGTTTGGATATGGTGATGTGGACTGAAAACTGGCTGAAATGGCTGAGCCCAGAGGGTGGTGATGAGTAGAATGAAGCCTAGTTGGAGGCCAGTAACTAGCTGTACACTCCATGGGTCAATACTGGGACCAGTCCTGTTTAACATCTTAATGATCTCACTGGTGTGGCAAAGAGTACCCTCCACAAATCTGCTGCTGACACAAAACTAGGAGAAGTGATTGATAATGCCAGAGGGTTGCACTGACATCCAGAGGGACCTCAACAGGCTGGAGAAATGGGCAGACAGGAATCTCATGATGGTCAACAAGGCAAAGTGCAAAGTTCTCTACCCAGGGAGGAACAGCCCCAAGCACCAATATACGCTGGGGCCACCCAGCGTGAAGGCAGCTTGGCAGAAAAGAACTGGGGGTCCTGGAGGATACGCAGGGTGAACGCGAGTCAGCACCGTGCCCTTGCAGCAGAGAACGGGACTGGCATCCTGGGCTGCACTAGACAGGATATGGCCAGCAGGCTGAGGGAGGTGATCCTTCCTCTCTTAACTTAGCCCTGGTGAGGCCACCCCTGGAGTCCTGTGTGTGGTTCCGGGCTTCCGGAACAAAAGAGAGATGGGAACATCCTGGAAAGAGTCCAACAAAGAGCCCACAAAGATGATGCAGCATCTCCCTGTCCTGTGAGGAAAGGCTGAGAGAGAGCTGGGACTGTCTAGCCTAGCAAGGAGAAGGCTGAGTGGGCATCTTAATGCATATAAATAGCTGAAGGGAGAGTGCCAAGAGAGCTGAGTGAGGCTCTTCGCAGTGGTGCCCCGTGACAGGACCACAGGCTCTGGGCACAAACTGAAACACAGGGGGTTCCCTCTGAACATCAGGAAACACTTTTTACTGTGAGGGTGAGTGAGCACTGGCACAGGTTGCCCAGGGAAATTGTGGAGTCTCCATCCTTGGAAATATTCGTTGCCCAGGACTGTGTTCGGACAGCGTCCTGGGAAATGGCTCAAGGCAGCCCTGCTTGAACCAGAAAACCTCCAGAGGTCCCTTACAACATGAAGCATTCAGTGATTCCATTTCATGTTAAACAAATTTTCACTAGAACTGTTAAAAAGCAATACACATTTCATATCAATACCTCCTCCACATAGTCATGGCCCACTGGCTGGACATCACTTTGCAAGGCAGCAAGAGTTGTGGGAGTCACTGGTTCAGCTGCTGTGTCTGGTTTTACTTCCTGTGTTTGTACTGTAGAAGCAGGAGTTGTTTTAACACTTTCAGCTGATTTCATTTCTTCCAGTTTACTTCCTGTTGTCTGAAGCTTATTGCCACCTGCAATTTTTAAAGTTTGTAAGATGACAATGTGATTAAACAAGATGTGCAAGACTTTATTTATAAATATCAATGTCCTGGCCAAAACATGAGTCTTTTAAAATTAGTTAAAACTTAAAATATATTTTAAATACAATTTAAGATTTTTAAAAATAAGTTTAACAACATTCAGGTGATTTAAACACTTTATTTTAGCAAGAAAAACTTTTGCTTTATATAATTGCCATTTTCATTATTAATTTTAATGCTTTTTCAAAAGATACAGGATTGAATAGGAACAACTCAGCAAATATATTTAATAATCTTTTTTGTCATTGGATTTTTTTTAAATGGATCCAAAAAAGTACTTCAAAACCTTATAATGTTTGTAGTAACAAACGTAGTATACTCTCAGTGCTGCAACTGCATAGATCTTTCCTTCAAGAGCAGGATAGCTCATTGTGGAACAGCTGCTTCCATCTCTAAATGTCTGTAACACTCATTTCAAAAGTTTCAACTGTTAGATTTCCACAAGGATGTTTCAGTTGCCCAGTTACCAACTGCAAATTTACTGCAGGTTGTCTTAACAGCCCAGGCTGTAAACTGAAATTAGGACCAACTGCAATAATTTAGAAACTACTCCATAAGAAACCAAAGGTGGGAGAAGCCTCCAAGAGACACAACTGGGCAGAAAATACCATGAATTTTGAAGCAAAACTTCTATACACATTCTTATTTTCACCCATCAGTAATTCTCTTAAATACAGAGTTACTCATGCATAAAGGTAACTAAATACATTTATATTTGCTGCTCTAAGTCTTAAAAAAATTATAGAATAGGTTAGGTTTTAAAATAAAGACTGACTTCTGTACTTGCCAACAAAGTTTATTTTCGGTGTAGATATTTTCTTTACAGCTATATTAGCAGCTGTTGAAGATGTTTTGTTGTTGGACGCAGTGTTAAGTGGAGTGTTTGCCGTGGGAGTAAGAATCTTCACTGCAGAGGATGCAACGGAGGAGTTCACAGTACTGCTGCTAGTTGTTATATTGGAAGCAGAGGCAGTTGGTTTGGAAGCAGATGTGGATGTTGAGGAAGTAGCTTGGGTAACCACATTTGGTTCAGTTGAAGGAATAGGCTTGCCCAGTTTTGTGTGCAACTTCACTACCTGTAAGAACAAAGATAAATTCATAATATGATCTACGAGGATGCAACGGAGGAGTTCACAGTACTGCTGCTAGTTGTTATATTGGAAGCAGAGGCAGTTGGTTTGGAAGCAGATGTGGATGTTGAGGAAGTAGCTTGGGTAACCACATTTGGTTCAGTTGAAGGAATAGGCTTGCCCAGTTTTGTGTGCAACTTCACTACCTGTAAGAACAAAGATAAATTCATAATATGATCTACCTTGGTGTGGTAGGTCAGCAAAGATCTCCTTTTTAGGAGAAGTTTTCTTTAAATCTATAGCATTTTTTTTTATTCCCTGCCATGTGACGTTAAGCAACATCCTCATAGCTTGAAGGTTTTCGCGCCACTGTCTCTTTAAAAGTCACGCGACTGTGCTGCGAGCTCAGTTGCTTCCCGTGCTCTTGGCCACCGCGGAGCTTGCCTGCCTGCCTGCGTGCCGTGCCATGCTTGCC
>NW_010413234.1:18627-20675 GCF_000710305.1 Buceros rhinoceros silvestris | reverse complement strand
CTAAAGTTTGTTTCAGTTTTCCAAAAAGCATTTTAGAGGTCTCACGAATTCTTTTCTCCCTTCCCCTATCTCTGGTGGGATAGGGGAAAGTATTACCGTCATCGGACTTTGTTTTTTATCTCGGCCAAACCGGTGACACTTGGATAACTATAAAAAATGGTGCAACACAAAAACCATCAATATAACTAAAAAGTTAACTATTGCTTCTTTATAAAAAGTGATCTTGGAAAAAAAAAAGGAAAAAACAACAAGAAGGACATTTACATTCTAAGAACGAATTGCTCACCCCCTGTTGACCAGTGCCCAAGCAGTGATCCGACCTCCCAGCCAACTTCTCCCACTTTATGCACGAAGCAGGACACTCTGTGTTAGGGAACATCCCTTTGGTTGCTCTGCGACAGCTGCCTTGGCCGTGCTACCCACCAGCTTCTTCTGCTCCTGCTGGCTGGCAGAGCCCAGGAAACTGAAAAATCCTTCACTTATCCTAAGTGCTGCTTAATGACAACAGAAACTCAGGGGATTACCAGCACTGTTCTCATACTAAACCCAAAACACAGCACTGCACCAGCTACCGGGAAGAAAATTAACTATTTGGTCCCAGCCAAAACCAGGACACTTGTATAGTAAGAATAAGAGAAAACTTACTTTCTGATGCTTGGCTCCACGGATATGGGCAGCATAAGCATCTGCCCCTGTACAGGACACATCACAAAGCTCACAGCGCAACTGATTCTGAGTTCCACGAGCAGATGTGCTGCTGTTATTGGTGTTCTGGGAAGCTTTTAATGCTGCTTCTTTCTTTTTGTGTTTCTGGCCTTCTAAGTGTTCTTTATAAGTCTGTTTAAATAAACAATACACACACAATAAGATGTCTTTGTACTGCTCATTCATGTGAAAACAAATAATATAGAACACAGCATAAAACATGTTTTATGTAAGAAATACTTCTTACACTGAACATTTCTTCCATATGACATGCTCTAAGGCATTATTGGGCTACTTCTAAGACAAAGGAATTTTCTTGGTCCTCCACCGGGATTCCACTTTAAGGTAACACAATATGGGCTCTCCTCCTCTAACTTCTCACTTCCTCCTGACCATTGTTATACCATTAAGTACTGATCAACATATATTACCATCGAAAACTTGATATGATCTGAAAACTGCAGTTTCCTGCACTGCATTCAATTATTCTTGAATTTTCCACAAACTACAAGACCACAGTGATCAACCGTAACCAAAGAACTAAAGAAATCAATTCAAAAGAAGATACTGCAAAAATCTGTGCTGAAAATGAGATCCAGAAGTTGATAACTGCTTCTATACCAACACTGGCAATCTGGAGAGCAGACAGGGTGGGAAGTAATGGCAAGTTTACCTAAAGAGTAAGAATGGTTTAGCAAGACACACACATAAATATTCCGCATGAATCGCTATCTACTTTCCCCACACTTCTATGCTCACACTTGTGAACAAGTTTCACACTTGTGAAACTAAACTGGGATACTAGAACACAATGTAGAATAAACTTCCAGGCTTCCCATTCAAAAAACTTATGTAATTCTATGGTTTTAAAAAATGTATTTTCTTAGAAGTTTGTTATGCTAAAAAAACAAATCGAACTCCAAGTTTAGACTATTTTGGAAGTCCAAAGCACAGCTGAAGCTTTTCTGTACAAGCTCACTGGATGTTTCTTATTGTCTTCTCATAGGAACTCTTACTATAATAGAGCACATTTTCATTTAATTATTCCTTTAGCAGAAGTACAGAATAAGGTCTTAAAAAATTTACAAATACCGTTAAAGGTGACACTTCTTTAGCTGAAGAAACTACTACAGTGTATAGCAGAATATTACATAATACAGGTACCTGTGGTCCAGCACAGCTGATCTTACAAACATCACAGTAGTGGATCTGGGGTGGTTTGGGAGGTTGTTTTGGTTTCAGTTGCTTATTTTGGAATGGTGTCTTTTTAGTAAAGGTGGTCCCTGTCCAAGCAGCTGTTGCAGCAGCAGCAGCAGCTGCCGCTGCTGCCCGTTTCTGTTGCT
>NW_010413234.1:0-18589 GCF_000710305.1 Buceros rhinoceros silvestris | reverse complement strand
GCCGGCACCAGCGCCTGCCGCTGCTGCCTGTTTCTGTTGCTGCTGCTGCTGCTGGTAATAGGACGATGCAGCTGAATATACTGCGGCTTCATAACCAGAATAAGAGGTACCTCAAAGATCAAAATAAAATAAACGTTACATTATTGTACATCAGTTATCAATTACAGAATACACTAGATTCAAAATGTTGCATAATAGAGTTCAGGGGACAGGGCAGTATATGAATGATTTATTGAGATCTTGTTAGGCAGTCTAAATTTTTCTTGATTTTTCACAGTACGCTACTATGGAGCTACAGTTCTGTCAGGAATTTATTTCATCTTAGACACACCTTTGCAGACATGCAGCTGTGTTAAGATACATCAAGCCATCCCTAAAGCACATGTGAAATTTCCTGGTACATCCAGAAAGAGTGAGTATGACATAACAAGAATTTTAATAAAAGATTTAACAAGGTCCACTTGAAGAAAGCAGTTTTCCAGAACCAGATTTGCTCTTCAGGGTTCCAAATGGAAAGAACAGACATTATGTAGAGGAAGAAAAAAAAGCGGTTAGCGCTATTACATTCTATTTCACTGATTTAAGTTGTTTTAGTGCAGAGAAGCTGCTTGCCTAGCTATGCAGCCCTCGATTTCTAGTATCAAAGCAGAACAAATCAAGGAAACTGGGCTTTCATATCTTTGAGGCAGTTTTCTCATAAACTTTCTACATCTATTGGTTCAAGTACTTTAATCCTCTGATAAGGCTCTGCCTCAAGGAAGTCTTAAAATTCCATTTTAAACAGAAGACAAAACAAAACAAAAAGTTCAAGGTAGCTACAACATGCCAGTTGATTACCATGTGGCCATAAAGTTGACATCTTTTCATCTTTAACTACTTTCTGGATTTCCAACGTTCGAAGGCAAGCCTTCTTTATGGCAGCCGTTCTCCTTCCATTTTGGGTCAAGACAGCCCAAATTTACCAGACTTACATTGGACAGCTCCCCCCATCTCTGTAACTGCTGTTCGATGGCAGTAAGATACCTTCCAATTTCCCTGGGTAGTATTTGTGTGGATGTGTTTCCTTGTATTTTTTATCCCTCATCTCTTCTTTCTGAATGTTACAGTATTTCCAAAACACTGCATGCAGCAATGCCAAAGCTTTCTCACATGTAACAAAATAGGCACATACAAAACCCAAACCTCTTTTAAAGGTTCAGCAAAATATTTTGCCATTACAATGACTGAACTGGTTGATACTTCTTGGTAGACCGTAATATAATTAATCATGAACTGCTGAAGTTCTGAGTATTTAAAGCTTTGCCTGTAGCAAGTGCAAAGATCCCAGGAACACAATACACAAAATTCTTACCAGAGTAAGTAACCGCTGTTGTACTGTACGTTGCACTTTGAGTATAGGATGGAACAACAGTAGCTGCAGCTGCTACTGGCTGCACAGTAGAGGACACTGGATATATAGAAAATGTAGTTGTTGCTGGACTTGGGGTTGCAGGTTTTATTGCTGTCACCTGTCGTGTTTGCTGGGCTTGGGTATACTGAGTTGCCCCTTGGCTATATCCTGCTTTCGGAGCTAATTAAGAGAGAAAATAAAAGCGTACAAACATTGATATCTTTTAGTTCCATGAAATGCAAATTGTATTAAGTTATACTTAATGACTGGCCAATATGCTGGGGAAAAAATGCAAAACAAGTGGTATTTATTTATTTTTTTTAAATTGCGTTGGGTTTTTTGCGTTACAGTTTTGAGGTTTATTCCAGTCATGTTTATGCATTGTGTACCATGCATCACAACTGTTTAGTCATGTCACAGCTCAAACTAGTAAGCCACAGATTTATTCATTTCTTTTTAACGGTTCTGCCATATTTCCCACAACATTCTCCTGGAAAAACTGGCTGCTCACAGCTTGGATGACTGTACTCTTTGCTTGATAAAAAACTGGCTGGATGGCCAAGCCCAGAGAATGGTGGTGAACGAAGTTAAATCCCATTGCTGGCCAGTCACAAGTGTTGTTGCCCAGAGCTCAGTATTGGGGCCTGTTCTCTTTAACATCTATATCAATGATCTGGATGAGGGGACTCAGTGCACCCTCTGTAAGTTCACAGATGACACCAAGTTGGGCAGGAGTGTTGATCTGCATGGGGGTCAGGAGGCTCCACAGAGGGGTCTGGACAGGCTGGATCAATGAGCTGAGGCCAGTGGTGTAAGGTTCAACAAGACCAAGTGCCGGGGCCTGTAGCAACCCCCTGCAATGCACCTTGATGGGGGAAGAGTGGTTGGAAACTGCCCACCTGAAAAGGTCCTGGGGGTGTTGGTCAACAGCCAGATGAATTTAAGTCAGCAGTGTGCCCAGGTGTCCAAGGAGGCCAACAACATCCTGGCTTATATCAGAAATAGCATGACAAACAGGAACAGGGAAGTGATTGTTCCCCTGTACTCGGCACTGGTGAGGCTGCACCTCGAATACTGTGTTGTTTTGGGCCCCTCACTTCAAAGAGGACGTTGAGGTGCTGGAGCAGGTTCAGAGAAGGGCAGTGAAACTAGTGAAGGGTCTAGAGAACTTATCTTACAAGATGCAGCTGAGGGAACTGGGGTTGTTTGGCCTGGAGAAAAGGAGTCTGAGGGGACACCTTATCACTCTACAGCTACCTGAAAGGAGGCTGTATGAAGGTGGGGGTCGGTCTCTTCTCCCAAGTAATAAGCAATAGGACAAGAGGGAACGGCCTCAAGTTGTGCCAGGGGAGATTCAGGTTGGACATTAGGAAAAATTTCTTTACAGAGAGGGTTGTGAAGCATATGAACAGGCTGGCCAGGGAGGTGGTGGAGGCCCCATCCCTGGAGGTATTTAAGAGATCTGTAGATGTGGTGCTGAGGGACATGGTTTAGGGACCCTGGAAGTGCAGGGTGAATGGTTGGACTTGAAGATCTTAAAGGTCTCTTACAACCGAAACAATTCTGTGATTCTGTAAACAACCTTCACATTCAATGGCTTTACTAGAGTAAACCTAAGCTTTCCTATTATCTCCAATTAAAGCAAAAAATACTAAATTGGATTTATGCTTTGTAGTAATCATGATACCAGTAATTACAGAACTACATATATCAAGTAACTAAAGAATTAGAAAAGATTCCTTCTAATCAAGTTCTCCTCAGAAAGTACTGACCCTTTGAACCTACTTCATAGAGGTTTCTAGACAAATCAATGTGGTGATGTCACAATAACGTTCTACGTGCGGCGTTTTTTCTATACATTGACAGAGATTACAAGACAAAACTAAAAAACCAAATACCTGGATAATGGAAATATTCAAAAAAACTATTTTTAAGGTATTAAAGTAGTACACAGACTATGTATAATGACAGCAGTTTGAATCGTGTCACTCACCCGTCTGGTAGTATGACTCGGCGACAGAAGGCTGAGGCTGAGCAGCAGCAGCCACAGCTGCTGCAGTTGCTGTTGGCTGTTGATAGTATTGTTTGCTGTCATAAGCTACCGCTGGGGCAGTAGATCTAACATAAGAATATGAATCCTAAAAATAAAGAAAATAAAAACTAGCAAGTTTTTCCTTTAAGTATATACGTGGAGTAATAAAAGTCATGAGCAGATCAAAGAAACAATGTATTTTCTTCTGGTCCACTTGAGTAGATCTAAAAAACATTTACAGCTACAGTATATACAAACATGCATTAAAGAAATGTTTACAGGTACTTACAGACTGACGGTCTTTTTCAGACTTAATGTAGGAATTAACCTCATGCTATTAAATCACCTTCCCTACTAAATCATTTTTGTTACTGAAAAGCCTTTCATTTAGTTTTCCATAATGACTATATCAGATTACATTTCTGTAAAATATGTAAGCAGAAAAACACCACAGTTGTCCACAAAAAGTGGACTTCTACAAACCACAATAAATTCACAAGTTTGCAAACAATATAACCCTACATGAGCTTTAAAAATACTATCATTAACAATACTTTTCTTGGTTATGTTTTTCAATGCCTTCTTTACTTTTTGGAGTATCAACCAGTCCATTAGGGAACCATATCTAGTCAATAATGGCCCATTCGACACCTCTAGAACTCAGGAGATGGCTAGTAAGCTCAGAAAGGGAAGGTCCAGAAGCCACTGTAGATTTGTACACATAGTCCCTTATCATCCTCACCGTATTAATGATAAAGCATAAAAAGTTGATCAACTGTGGGGCAGCAAGGCAAGAGCTACTATAGCTGAAATGTACTAATAAATAAAAATCTGTTTACTTCCACGAAATATAACAATACTATCTCCTCTCCATCCAACCTGTGTAAACAGAAATTAATTTTATCTAGTTTAGGAGACTTTCTTTGCTGTCCAGCTGTACCTAATAACTGACCCTGTAATTATGAGTACAGGTGTTACTGGAAAGCCTTCTACACTACAATTCATTACCATATTAACAAATTATAAAAGCTGTACAAAAGAACTGAGAACATGCAGCAATAATACAGTTCTTTTAAACACATCAAAATACTAACTAGAATCTAGATAAAGTCTAGATAAGTTCAGGACTAAAGGTTAAATAATTATTACAAGAGATACACTATTTTTCGACATCCAAGATGAAAACAGACAAACAGTTCCCCTTTGTAAAAACCTGTAGCTACAGGTTAGGCAGTAATATCACAAAGGGTACTCCAAAACTACCCATAGTTCTCCTCCTAGGTCAGTCTCCTATTCTCATATGTGTGGTACTAGAACTCCTGTGGCACACAGGAATCTGACAAGCAAACTATTTCCACCGCCACTGAAATTTTTCACTGGAACAGTTTTTTCACGTACATCAGTTCCATGACTCAGTTTGCTGCAAGCCACTGGAACATTTAAGCTAGCTAAGACAGTACCATTATTTTCAGCAGTAGTTCCACAAAATCACTTGGAAGTAAACATCAGTTCATTGCTCTACCACCGAATCACCGAGTTCTAACCCCCCCGCCATGGGCAGTGACACCTTCCACTAGATGAGGTTGCCCAAAGCCCCATCCAGCCTGGCCTTGAACACCTCCAGGGATGGAGCACCCACAACTTCTCTGTGCAACCTGCACCAGTGCCTCATCATCAGGTTTCGCTAAGTAACATGAGTTGTATTGAAACTGATTCACAGAACCAAAACCCACAATTGCTATGACATTCTCTTATCCAAACAGGCCTCCTCCTTTTAATGTATCATTTAAAAATCATATAACCAAAGTAACTTTTTTCAGAACCCACCTGGTAATTCTGTGTAGTGACAGGAGGTGGTGGTGGTGGAGCTTCTTGTTGCCTCTGTGTATAACCATAGTCTGTAGCTGTGTGGGCTGTAGGATAGCCTCCATATGCAGCAGCTGTTGCAGCAGCTGCAACAGCTACTGGAGCAGGCCTGGCTACTGCAACGGTAGCTGCTGCTGGAGCATAGGCTGCAGTGACGGTGTGCGCAGCGACTGGTGCCTGGTGGACAGTGTAGCTAGCAACCGTGGTTGGATGGGAATAGGCTACACCCGAAGCTGGCTGCTGGCTGTATTGTAAAAAGACAGTAAAGAAATAATTAGATTAATCCAACATGCTAAGCTAATGCCTACGATTTCAAAATCCCAGATTTGATTAACACTCGTCTGTTCTACAAGAACAGACGTACCCCTGCGTACACTTTAATGGTTCTTTTTACCTCTCTTCCACCCCCATGAAAAAGGTTGAATCATTCTGAAGTCTCTATGGATCCACACATATCACGCAGGTGATGACTTTCTTAGCAAACGGGGCATTAATGTGTTTGGGTTTTTTTCAGCAGTTTTTCAGAGTCTTTCTTTTTTTTTCAGAGTCTTTCATTCAAAATAATACAAAAATCTTAAACTGTTACCCTCTCATGACCCACAAATTTTTAAATTCTTTAATAGTTCTTCAATAAAACTGACATACTTGTCATATTAAGAAAAATACTTTTCTGTGAGAGCTCATTACTGACCTGCACTTGCATGCAGTTTTTCAATACACTGTATTAAAGTAACAAGATTTTAAAGACTTCCATGAAAATTAGCTCAGAACTCTTGCATATAAGGTAGAGACACTTTAAATACACACCTCTGATAGGAAACTTCTCCCACAGAAGTTTAGAATTATAAAAGCTGGTCCCACTCGCTCGTACAGGGGTCCACTGCCTCACAACATGAAGCATCAAAAGAACAGTCTGATCAAGCAAGAAGACTGCTACCAGAACTCTAGCAACCTTCCAGGCACATGCTGAGACTAATCTGCCTCTCTAAAATTTGTTGGTAGGAAATTAGTGTGTGACTATTTACTAAGAATGAGTAAATATTAACAGAGGAAATAAAAATTATGGCTTCAGAGATTTAATTATTTGAACCGACACTAGTATTATTGTCATATATTGGTATGTAACTATGCATTATGATTAGAAGCTCAGAATAGTTATTTTAATTTTTAAACAAATAAAGTGAACTGGGCAAAATGTCACTACCTGGAACAATGATATGATGTGGGGATTGAGTGATTACTCTGAATTTTTTAGTACATGTCCTGCACTAGTGTTCAATAACATTTAAGAATCTCTGTAGGTTTTCATACCTCCCTAGCACTATTAAAAGATAATTCAAAACTAACTCCATGCCTATCAAGGAACCCCTATGTTTCAGAGTAAGGTAGATAAATGAAATCTCACTTCAAGCAAACACACTCAGTGGCACAATGGAACTGCAGTATGGTTATGCTCAAAACCAAAAGCAATGAGTTACAGTATTTTTTCCTAAAGTCTCTGATATTCTCTCTGACCTACCTACCAAAGCACCTTTTAATGATACATATTATTATTTTTCCAGAAGATATTTCTGTATCTCCCTTGTTTAGTAATATTTCTTTATTTTTATAAAAATTTATTTTGTCATTTTAATTACAGCAGAATCCATTAACTTACAAATATACAGATATATAAAAAAAATCATGCTTACAGCACAAACAGAGAAAATTTTATTACTATTGGACACGGCTGGACTCCACCTCTTTCCATCCGTAGGCCCCTGACTGCATTCCATCCAAATTTAATTCAGTTGTGAGTTGTACTGACAATTATGTTTTATTTTATTTTCAATTTCTTAGCATAACAGTAGAATGACAAGATATAACTATTTCAGTAGAGCTTTCACTACTGTTTGAAACAATTCCTCCTACTTGATGTACAAAGGAAGATTTTGTTTTGTCAGTTTAAGGTGAGAAATTGGACTCCACCAGAAAATTCTGGAAGAGTGTTTTATGACTGTAAAAGTGAATGACAGTCTATAAAATTAGGTTGCATTATCTATATATCTAACATTATTGAAGTGTAAAATTTCCACAAATTCTGAGGTAATGATCATTATCATTATAAAAAACACATTAAATTGGGACCTCAGACTAGAGTTGAACACATCAACAGTCCAATACTGCCACAAGGCAAGACTGGCTCCACCCTATCCCCACTCTTACTCTTCCCTCCTCCCACACACCAAACCTAAATATGCCATCCTGTTCCACCCCTGATGCTAGTTCTGTTTCTTGACAAGCTATTCAGGGCATTGATTTAACTCATTACTCTAGCAGAAAACAATGAGAATATTTGCTGGGCTCGTTTTCTAACATGGTAGAAATGTTAGAAATACTGGAGCTTACAAAACAAGTCTGTTAATGCCAGAACCCATGTAAGTTATACGTAGGGAAACAGGAAAAAAATGTGTGGAGGAGAAAGGACATGGATCTGTCCAAGAAGCATTAACCCAGCTCTTCCAAGATTCACAAAACCGTGCTTAAGTTACTATTAGAAAATATGATACAGTGCTCACAACACACTACTAAAGTAACAGTACCAGTCAGTTTATCAAAGGAAATGCTTTTGTTCTCAGAATATATGATTAAAGCTACCTGACAGTTCTCAGGATTTAATATCATTAAGAGATTATGATCATTATCAGCAGGACTATTACAAGATTCTGAGACAGAGAGTTTCATTCCTTTTGTGCTATTTTTGTATTGAATTCCTTATCATGGTATAGAATTAACAGCCCAAATCACTTGATTTCTAAGGCTAATACAGTTCTATGACCATGTTTACTTTAGCAAACCTGTTCCCCTTGCTTCTGCAACATCATGCAGAGCTAGTGATCGAGTTTGCAAGACAGCAAGAAAAATATTCTAGAATTGACTTACAAAATTGACCTTAACAAAATTTATGTTATATTATGTTACAGATATTCATGGTGACATCTTTTCTAAATTTATGATACTCCTTTTTCTCTCCATGGTCCTACTGAAAACCTTTGAACATTGCAATGACCAGACATTTTCATATAATTAATTTACACAAGAAGATATTTGCGTCAACTTCTTCATTTAACTTTCAATAGTTTTTATCCTTGTTTAATTACTACATCACCTTTGCTGAGAGGAGCTTACCTCCTCCTAGATGATTTTTCCAGACTTCCTATTCCACTATCTTTCTTGCAGTCCATCTGTTCACCTATCCTAGTATCATCTATTCTTCTTTCTTGACTGCAGATGGCAAGAAACGTATGCATCATTTTAGATGAAGTTTCAGCTGTGCTTTGCTCCAAACAGTGCTTTCTTTCCAAACTGACTAACTTTCTCAGAGCAGCTTCTTGTAAAGTTACCTGTGTACTGACAATATTTTCCTCGCATCAAATATCACAACACGCCATAGTAATATAGATATTAAGCAAGATTCAGAATCAATCCCTAGGGAACTCCACTGCAATCATTTCTATTTGATAATCTTCTAATTCTACTAACCACTCTACCAACTACTTCTCTACAATTCTTTTACTAATCCCTACCTTAAGTAATAACTTTCCATACTGCACCACATCAAGGATTTCAGCTAAGTCTTAATAAGTAAGACTCCAAAAGACTTCGGCACATGACCAACTTAATAGAGCAACAATGAAATACAGTATGTCAGCTGAGCTATGGTAACAAACGACATAGGTGTTCTTTACCACAACAAAGTAATTCAGTTTCACTTAATCCCCCAACACAGTGGGGAAAAAGTTGAGCCAAATTACTCCGTATGTTGTATGGGCTAAAGATATGCAAACAGGTACTGCAGCACAGCATAGAAGCTAACTAATTGATCTGGTAACTTAAGACAGTTTTCTTTGTAAGATCAGGTCTTTTCTACTGCAAAATAAATTCAAATATCCTTATTAGCATCTCTGAGTTCAAGAAATTCCAGCTCTCTTCATATGAAAAGATAGTCCAACTGGCTTGATTAACTAGGTGGAACTTAAACATTAGAGAATAATTTAGGTTGAAATAATGTGCAGGTCAGCTGTTCTAACCCAGTGCTCAGCGCATGGCTCACTTTGAAGTTACAGTAGATTTATAATGGCTTTATACATCAGGTTCTGATAATCTCCAAGAATGAAGATTGCAACACTGCTCTAGACAACCTGTTCCAGTGCTTGAGCATCCTCACTGTCAAGAATTTTTCATTAGTTTATAAAAGCTTCATTTTGAAAAGCAAATGAGCTCTACATCAATATTCACATAAGACAAACCCAGTGACCATTGTGACCATTCAGTGTAACTTCCTTGTACAATTCTTGCAGTGTTTTAATTTACTATCAAAATAAACATCATTCTTTAAGAAGTTATGGGTTACTTTGTTACTTTGATACTTTGTTACTTTGATGCTTCAAATCATAATCTGCTGCATTGCTATTACATCTTTCCCAAGAAATTTTAATTCAAAAAGAATGTATTTTATTCATACCACACCTATTTCTTCAGCTGTTCATAATAACATCAGTGCTTACCCACCAAGCTGACTACAATTCCTACGTTCAAGGAACAATACACATTACTCAATGCTCATCTTCTAGCTCAGATTTCTATTTCACTGTTTTCACTGTCCCAGCCAGAGCTAGTTTACAGCACATATTCCACTCAATTGATCTGCTCCAGGTTCTGCAGATTTTCATTCTACAGCTTTCTGTAGTTCTTTGTTAGCTACAGAAATAATTTCCACACCTAGTCTCTCCCTGCCTGGGAATGAACATCTAATTTCTACTGACACTAATGATGGGAAATACTAGCCTGTCTGATTCATTAGTATCTGAACAAGTGCCATATATTATGAAATATGATATTAAACTTTCTAGATAAGACTGACTGCAGTGGCTGTATATCTCTCTCCACAGTAATCTCCAATTCCATGTCAGTCTGATTTTCTGGAGGAGAGGGAGCACACTGGCTCACAATTTTGCAGCATTTGTCCCAGAGCAAAGGCCACATTAAATGTCTGGTGTATGAAACTCCTTTCACTAAGTGAGAGCACATTTTCCCAAGGCAGGTGCACATTTTGCCCTGATATTTTGCAACCTGGACATAAGACTAACACTACAGCTGCTTTCATGGTTTCAACATCTGAATGTGATTCTGAAACAGTACAACACATGAAACTCTTTTTTCTCATCTGCAAAGTCTACATTGCAAAACACTGAGGCATCAAAGTTATCAAGAAGATCTCCCGGCTGAATTCAACACCATAAAATCAATTCAGCTATAGTATAAGTTGGTTTTTTAATCTACCTTTTAAAAAAGGTAGATACTTAGCCAGAGGAATCCCAACCTGAACACTTACATTTGAACAAGTTGCATTAAAACACCAGCAACAAAATGTCCACGCCTTGAGAACAAGCTTTCAAAACAGACGGTGTTAGCCATCGCTACTTCATATTATTTATTAAAATAACCAGAATAATTTCATAATTCTGTTGGTAATTTTTATTCCCCTGTCGAAAAATAGAATATTCAACCGGCAATAAAAAACCCCCTTTTCTGAACTGCATGAAGATCCTTAACCAGGAAACTGTAGCAGTGTTTTTGATATAGAAAAATAAATATGGACTTCCACAGTGGAAAAAAAAAAAAGCTTAAAATTAAGCCAGAAGCTGGCTGTAAGGCAGAATTTGCCAATCAATAGCAATTAATGAAGTATTGCTGTCCACTTAGCTAAACATTGTTCTCCGGTTCCAAAATCACACAGGTTTGTCTAATTTAAACAGCTGTACAATGTAGGTTTGTAAATGAGCATCATTCTTTCTCAAAAAATGAAAGCTTCGATAAGAACTCATGTTACAACTATTAGATCCAATGCAGTACAACCCTCACTTGCTAGTTACTGCTTCTGTCTCCTTTGAGAGCACACGTAGAATCAGTCTTGAGAAAAGACAAGGCAGAAAGAACCGTGCCTCAGCTATAGCACCCAAGGAGACCTTCCGCCGTGCTTTTTGCAACCAGACTCGCCTATCCCGCGTTGGCCTTTTCAGCCATCAGCGCGCTTGCAGTAAGCGTGGGTAAAGCCCTTTCCAAATCTTCGTCTGCGAAGCCAAGCCATGAATGAATGAAAAGTGAAGAGAAGCACTAACAGAAGGTCCGGATTTCCTGTGACACATCAGTCCAAGAATGACAGAGAATTAAAAGCAAATAAGAGATAAATACTGGATTTTCTTTTATAGAACATGTGGCTAGTGTCCTTTTTCATTTCCAGCTATTGACCCTTTCTAGTAAAAGAGTCTTGAGGCTTTTTTTGTAAAAACTGTAAATTGAAAGTAGAAAGCTTTGTTTTTATATATTAACAATACTATGGAAAGGCAACTCTTCTACATAATGTTATCTATTTTGCCAGGTAATAACTCCAGATGTCTTAAGACTTAAAGGTATTTTATTTTCCACATTAAGATATCTGTGGAGTGAGTCACCTGTTAAGAAACTTAATAAGACATCTGCAGCAACTATAGTTAGAGGAATACATTTTCAGGAAAATGTAGTCTATTTCCACATAAGATACATAGCACCTAAAAGGCTCCCTATAAGTCTTGCTTTTCATCACACTGATTTAACTTAAAACAAAAAAAATTACTTGTAAATCATGTGCATCTAAGCCAAAGAAAAATAAAAATGCTGCTTTTCAGTGTATCTCCATACTAACAACCAACACACCCACTCCCCACCCCCACCACGTATTAATGCAGCTGTTATTCCAGCTGTGTTTAGGGCGCTGAACCCTCTTTGTAGAAGTGAAGAACATCTCGTATTTTTTAGCTTTGGTTTTGATATAGAGTTAAGAGCAGGACTAAAAGCAATTTTGTCTCCATCCAAACCACAAGTTTCCTCAGAAATTACAAATTCTGAAACATATTTCTTGCAGGTTTTGGGGTTTTTTTCATTTAAAGACATGATTTTCAGGCTAGCTTAGCACAACATTTAAGCTATTCTTAAAATAATTTTAAAAATACAAATACCTTAAACTAAAAGCCCCTGCTAATTCATACTTATTTCTTGAATTGTAACTTTTAAGAACATTTAAACATTTTAGCATTAAGGAAACTGTATTTTTTGAGACTTAACTGCTAGATTTCTCGAAGTTTCACAGATTATTCTATTAGTAGCAAAAAATACAGCTTTGCAGTTTTTCTTTCAGGGATATAAAGACTGAAACTAGTATGACTTAACTACAAAAACTGAACAAAGCACAGCTATCTGCTGCTTCTTCGGATCCTAACTTAGGAAGAGGCAATACTGAGTAACTAGTCAGATAAGTTTCAGGTTAATGCAACTTGGGCGGATAAAAGTAAAAACAAAATCGTAAGAATTAAAAAGGAAAAACACAAAGACAAACAACAACAACAACAAAAACCAAGGGAGTTTCTTTCCTTCTAAACACACTTGGCAATAAACAGCTTAAAAGGGTGAAATGAAATATAGCACTACAGTAAGCTGTACTTCAGAAATGACTTGACTTCTGTTTTTCTAGAGCCTGTCACTCAATATGGGCATAAAAATTTGATGAAGACTGAATATATCTTTTTACAATTTTAATAAAAATTATTGTTTCCTATTACTAAGATTTGGTGAACAGAACATAGTTTATAATGCAATTCACTAAGATTCCAGAGAGAGGCCTTAAGACATGCAAATGCCTCTTGAATTCTGTTAAATTTCAGCAGCTACTAATAAGGTATTCTATGGTTTAACTACAGATGGCCTAAAAAAGAAAGTTCCTTGCAGCAATTATGAGTTTCTCTTCCTCTTCCTTGTTTCTAAAAACAGCGTAGCATCATTCTATCATGAACGATAAATACTGATTGCTACTAGATAGCTAAACCGTATATTATCAATAAATCACCTCAGAGATGCATATCCTTTTGTTTTCACAACACGCTCTTAATACTTCATTAATCTTCACATTTATTCTTATGACCTGATTTAAATCCGATGAAAATCTCCAACGTTTTACTGCACATGAAAATATAACTGCAAGTGCGTGCAACAGTGATGCAACGTATGCTCTGTATCCACCTCTGTTTACTCTGTTGCACACAATGGACAGCTCATTGCCTACACCTCTTCACAATCAAAACACCGACTTTTGAAAGTCTCGTCAACATCCATATTCACAGTGAAAACAGAAGACAAAAAGAGCTCAGCTTCAGCTAATTCGTCTGCCTGAAAAAGTACCAACTATTAACATTTTCCTGGTAAAAAACACAGAATCAGAGAATGGGCCTCTGGAGGTCATCTGGGGTTACAATCCCTCTCCAGCAGGTCCACCTACAGTCAGTCATCCAGGACTGTGATTAGGCAACTTCTGAACTCTCCAAGGATGGAGACTCCACAATTTCCCTGGGCAACCTGTGCCAGTGCTCACTCACCCTCACAGTAAAAAGTGTTTCCTGATGTTCAGAGGGAACCCCCTGTGTTTCAGTTTGTGCCCAGAGCCTGTGGTCCTGTCACGGGGCACCACTGCGAAGAGCCTCACTCAGCTCTCTTGGCACTCTCCCTTCAGCTATTTATATGCATTAAGATGCCCACTCAGCCTTCTCCTTGCTAGGCTAGACAGTCCCAGCTCTCTCTCAGCCTTTCCTCACAGGACAGGGAGATCATCTTTGTGGGCTCTTTGTTGGACTCTTTCCAGGATGTTCCCATCTCTCTTTTGTTCCGGAAGCCCGGAACCACACACAGGACTCCAGGGGTGGCCTCACCAGGGCTAAGTTAAGAGAGGAAGGATCACCTCCCTCAGCCTGCTGGCCATATCCTGTCTAGTGCAGCCCAGGATGCCAGGCCGGTTCTCTGCTGCAAGGGCACGGTGCTGACTCGCGTTCAACCTGCGTATCCTCCAGGACCCCCAGTTCTTTTCTGCCAAGCTGCCTTCACGCTGGGTGGCCCCAGCGTATATTGGTGCTTGGGGCTGTTCCTCCCTGGGTAGAGAACTTTGCACTTTGCCTTGTTGACCATCATGAGATTCCTGTCTGCCCATTTCTCCAGCCTGTTGAGGTCCCTCTGGATGTCAGTGCAACCATTTCTCCTAGTTTTGTGTCATCAGCAAACTTGTGGAGGGTACGCTCTGTCCCACAGAATCATTTTGCTTGGAAGAGACATTTAAGATCAAGTCCCACTGTTAACCTGTCACTGCCAAGACACCACTAAACTGTGACCCTAAACACCACATCTACACATCTTTTAAATACCTTCAGGGATGCGGACTTCGCCACCTCCCTGGACAGTCTGTTGCAATGCTTCACAAGCTGTTTGGTGAGATTTTTTCTTAATATCTTTCCCTGGTGTAACATGAGGCTGTTTCCTCTCATCCTGTTGCTTGTTACTTGGGAGACCAACCCCCACATCTCTCCAACATCCTTTCAGGTAGCTTTAGAGAGCAATAAGGTCTCCTCTCAGCCTCCTTTTCTGCAGGCTAACCAATCCCAGTTCCCTCAGCTTCCTCTCACAAGACTTGTGCTCTACTCCCCTCAACCTATCATCGAGATCATTAATGAAAGTGTTAAAGAGGAAAAAGTGCTGAAATCGGCACGTTCTCCATAAAAGGAAACTTCACTAATATGAAAAATTGTATTCAGTTCTTAAAACTTGAGCTAGTACTTTACTTTTCTAGCACCAATAATAGAACTACACTTTAAACTTCTATTGTTGGTTTTTAGTAGCAGACAAAATGATACATAATTTAACACCCCAGAATTAAGCCTACAACTATTGATCCATTTTGAGGACTACACCACTGACTGAAAAGTCTCCTCTAGTGCTCAGTTTCTAAAGCTATGAGCCTCCTGCAAAGTTCAACTGGTTGGCAGACTTCCCTCCTAAAAATGATAAACACTCCTCTGATTACTGAGGCACCTTTCCTCCCCAATTACCAACACCTCCTCTGTTTTTCCATCATTAGTCAACTGCAAGAGAGGCAATACAGCCCATGGTAACAAACCCAGAGTCCCTTACTTCTTTTCAAATGTTGGCATACCTCTTTGAGAGTGGAACCTCACTGATTTGAAAAGATATCTATCAACATTTTTTTATAAGCAACAGTAGCTTACTGGAGGCTTCTTGTGTACATTAAGCAAGCTATAACAGCATGTTTAAGACAGCACTTAAGACCAATATTGGTTGAACAAAAGGGAATCAGCACCACACGGCTGTATTATATTCAGTGAAGGGGTTTTTTGCTAAAAATGCATATGCTTTGAGATGTGATGCAACTCAAGATAGCCTGGGCTTAAAATTCACAGAAAGCAAGCATTTGGAGTTTTTAGACTATGATATACAGACCGATGCCCAAGCAGTGATCCAATCCTGGCCAACTCCCCCCACTTTATGCACGGAGCAGGACACTCTGTGTTAGGGAACATCCCTTTGGCTACTTCGGGTCGGCTGCCCTGGCCGTGCTCCCCACCAGCTTCTTCTGCTCCTGCTGGCTGGCAGAGCCCAGGAAACCGAAAAATCCTTCACTTAGGATAAGTACTACGTAGTGACAACAGAAAAAATTCTTCACTTACCCGAAGTGCTACTTAGTGACAACAGAAACATCAATAGTGCTGGGTTACCAGCACTATTCTCATACTAAACCAAAACCACAGCACTGCACCAGCTACTGGGAAGAAAATTAACTGTTTGGTCCCAGCCAAAACCAGGACACAGACCTGTGCGAATTACAGTCCTAATGCCTCTGGAAGACATAATTCTGAAAGAATAATTCTGAAACCAGTATCTAGTTGAAGAGGAGGTAACTCGGGCAAACACTGAAGAGAAAAGTAAAGTTAATTAGAAGCATGGAATCATTTTGGTTGCAAGAGATCTTTAAGATCAGTGAGTCCAGCCATTAACCCTGCAGTGCAGGTCATCACTAAACCATGTTCCTAATACGAAAAATGTCAAAAAATGTGAAAAAACCACTCCACCCCCAAACAATTCTCAATAGCCAACTTATCCATTCACAGCATTTCACCTTCCTTTGCTGTTCTGCAGCAGCCTCAAATATAACATCATGCAATGCACTTCGATTCCAAACCAGCTGTAACTGCAAGAGTTCATGGCTGCCTAGAAGACTGCATCTTAACCTAAACTCACAGGCACTGCAGTCAGCTCTGGACCTGAACTGCTACAGTTGCCTTTACCTGTGAAAGCTTGCCACACTTAGTAATATTCTTGCTACTTGAAGGCAATTCAAAGCTAACAAATCACTCCTAACTACCTAAGACTGTGTCCCGTCTCATTAGAGCAGAGTCATGGTATGAATATCACTAAGATGAAACTCAGACACTTTAAAAGATTCTTTATCTTCCTAACAGAAGTTTAATTAGACTCCATATTTGCACCCTTCTACACCCAAACGTTTCTCAATGCCCCAATCTCTCCACCAGCATCCTCACATTTCAATCAGCCATTTTAGAATAAAAGCATAATCTTTCTAGCATGGAATCAAGAATGGTGTATTTTTTTACAGATGAAAGGCAAGTTAGTATTAGTTTACAAACTGAACAGACACACAGTGGTTCAGGTGACCTACAAAGCACACGCACACACAAAGAAGAGAGGACTAGTATCACCAAATTCCGCATTTATTTCAGGCTCCTAAACAGATGGATTAATACTGTTACTTAAGTCAGTGACAGACAAAGCTTGCATTGCATGCAGTTTTATAACCTTAGGCGCTATTACCACCACCAGTAGAAAGCATAACTGGTAAAAGTATTGCAATATTCAGAGAAATTTTTGTATTGGTATTTGCACAATCTAATGCTTCTCCCATGTGCATTCTCCAATATTCCATGATATTGTCAGCGGGTAGTGCACACGAAGAATTTTCAGTGAGAGAAGCAGCAAGAAATTTTATGCAGTGACAACACTGAAGGAACAAGAATGCTTCTAATCCATTATTTACAGGTTTAAAGGGCACTTAGCTCTTCTGACCTTTGATTAAACAGGAAATGAGTTAAGATTTCAAATGTGTTTTGTGAAAAATAGTATTTATGAACTAATACAGAAAGATATCTAATGCCTGTCTTATCTAGTCAGTTCAGGGAACTCTACCACTCACACTCTTACAACAGCAAATACGCTATCACTCCTGCACATGCTACTCATGTATTTCCCAAATCCAAAATGTAACAACTGAGCAGCTGCCAATCTGGCCTTCATATCTCCTTCAAGCATCAGTATTCAATGTTAAAACTATATTCCTTGGGAAAATTCTAATTTATGCTTCGTGTGAAGGATGAGAGAGTATTTAAATGATCCACCAAGGCCACACATAAACTAGAATCACAGGAAGACACAGTGATTTCTATGCCAATAACAGATTCAGCGTCTTCTCAGTTGTTAACTTAAAGAAATCATTTCCTTGAACCTAATAGCTATAATTCATTGTTACTACTATTAATGCAAATTAGAATACTGTCATTTTAAAAAAACAGGGTTTACTAGTCTCCAATAAGTCCAGAAAACCTCTATTGCAAGGACCTTTCAACTATCACTTAGTTAGTAGAGCAGATTTTCTCCATTGAGTGTTCCGAGGACCACAACTGCAAGAATGGTGACATTCCTCTTGTGGACACTGCAATTCTAAAAGACCAACTGTATCAGCTGAACGTTCACAAGCCGTTGAGGCCTGGTGGGATTCATTCCGGAGTACTGAGGGAGCCAATGCATGCTACAGCAGGACCCCTCTCAATCATCTACCAAAGGTCTTAGGAGTCTGGGAAGGTACCTGCTGACTGGAAGCTGGCCAGTGACATTCCAAAGTACAAAACGGGTGTGAGGGAAGACTGAGGGAACTACAGACCTCTTAGTCTAACCTCAGTTCCTCCATAAATGATGGAAAAGATCATACTGGGCATTGAAAAGCATTCAGAGAACAATGCAATCATCAGGCACAGTCAGCACGGGTTCACGGAGGTAAAGTCCTGTTGAACTAATTTGACGTCCTTCTACAATAAGCTCACCCGCCTTGCGGATGAAGGGAAGGCAGCGGATGTAGTTTTTCTGTATTTCAGTGAGGTTTTTGATACTGTTCCTCATAGCATCATTCTGGACAATTTGTCCAGCTGTGGGATGAGCAGGTTCACAGTGAAGAACTGTGGGTGAAGAACTGGCTGAAGGGCAGGGCTCAAAGGGTTGTAGTCAGTGGGGCTACGTCTACTTGGCAACGAGTCACCAGCCATGTTCCACAGTTTTCAGTTTTAGGGCCTGTTCTGTTCAATATGTTTATCAAACACCTG
>NW_010413233.1:12514-14740 GCF_000710305.1 Buceros rhinoceros silvestris | reverse complement strand
CTGGTGCTGAGCGTGGTGCAGTGCATGGCCTCCGTCCTCGCCGCAACCTGCGTCAAGAAGCAGGAGCTGCTGCAGGAGCTTTTTTCTGAGCTTTGTACGTGCCTCTCTCCACCACCTCGCTCCGGCCAAGCAGCCCCCCTGTCGGAGGAGGTGAAACTGGCTGTAATCCAGGCCCTGCACACGCTGATGCATTCAGCCTATGGGGGTGTTTTCCTGTCTCTCTATCAGCCCTCCACCCTTCCTCTCCTAGGATTCGCTGTCTCTTTGCTCCTGGGCCTAGCAGAGCAAGAAAGAGCAAAGCAAATTAAGATCTCTGCTTTGGAGTGCTTACAGGTCCTCGTGCTGCAGTGTGACTGCCAGGAGCATCGGCACCTGGAGGAAGATGAGGCGCAGCAGTGTGGGGATTTGCTCGCTTCTTTTCTGCCTGGGCTTTCCATTACGCTGTCTCGGGTTATTACCGGAGACATCAAACAAGGTCACAAACCCACCGTTGCTGCCATCAGACTCTTTTATCTGATCGTGGGCTCGGTCATGGCCGATGCACAGCTAGCCAGGATCCCAGAGAGCAAAGAGAAGCTGCCAGTGGAGCAGAGCAGACTGTCGGAACTAATGGTCCATAGAGGACCTGACTGGAGGAAAAGTACTGCTGAAAAACTCTCTCTCCTCCTGCGTAAAATGGTTGAGTTTTGTTCAGTTCACCCCCACTGGAAGGTGAGGCTGGAGCTGGTGGAACTGGTCCACCACTTGCTGAGGAACTGTGGCCAGTCGCTGGTGGACTCGTTCAGTCACCTGCTAAAGGCCCTGGTGGGGCTGGTGAACGATGAAAGCAGCGAAGTGCAGAGCAGGTGTCAGGAGGTTCTGCGAGACATTGCAGAACAGAGGATCGTAGCGCAGAACAGGGCTCTCGCTGACGTCCTCTCCGAGAACCTCCATGCCCTGGCCACGGCTCTTCCTCGCCTGATGAACTCGCAGGATGACAGAGGCAAGGTTTCCACCCTGAGCTTGCTGCTCGGCTACCTGAAGCTGCTGGGGCCCAAGATTAACATTGTCCTCAACTCCATGTCCCACCTCCACCGACTCTCCAAAGCGCTGGTGCAGGTTCTGGAGCTGGATGTGACGGACGTGAAGATCGTGGAAGCTAGACGCTGGGGCTGTGAGGGGGCCTGCAGCCCGCCGGGCTTCCTGCACTGCGACCTGCAGAAGGGCAGCTGTCAGAAGAAATACTTCCGCTTCTTCACGGAGGAGAAAGTTTTCCAGCTCCTTCAGCAAGTTTGCCGCGTTCTGGGCTACTACGGGAACCTCTATTTGCTGGTGGACCATTTCATGGGGCTGTACGGTGAGTCAGGGCTGTACCGGAAGCAGGCGGCGATGGTCCTCAACGAGCTGGTGGCAGGAGCTGCTGGGGCGGGAGTGGACGTCCTGCAGGAGAGGGAAGTTCCGCTGGACAGGGATGATCTCAGGGCGTCCATAACGTCCATTCTGGATGAGTACACCGACCAGGCAAACTGGTATTTGACCACGAGCATCGATACAGAAGAAACCAGCCACGAGCACCCTGTGCAGCGCCTAGGACTCGCTGCCCATCCAGGAGGAGCCTGCAGCAGCGTCCTCCTCCCACCCCCAGAGCCACACATCACGACCCGCACCATGAACAGCAACATCTGGCAGATCTGCATCCAGCTGGAGGGCATCGGCTGCTTCGCTGCCGTCCTGGGGGAGGAGTTCCGCTTGCTGCTGCTCTCTGTGCTCTACCCGGTGCTGGAAAAGGCTGGTGACAAGACCCTGCTCATCAGCGAGACGGCACTGGGGACGCTGGTGGACGTGTGCGAGGCCTGCGGTTACGGCTCCCTGCAGCGTCTGATTAATGAGAATTCCGACTACCTGGTGAACGGGGTTTCGCTGAGCTTGCGCCAGCTGCCCCAGCAGCCGCGCGCTGCCCGGGTGCTGGACACCATGCTGAGGCACTCGGACGCCAGCTCACTGCCGCTGCTGGAGGACGTCATCCAGGATGTCCTAACTGCGCTTGATCGGTGCTACCGTGAGCAGGCCTCCACTTTCCTCAGGGTGCTCCACTCCGTCATGACGGCCTTAGGTATCTCAGCGACGTTTCCTCTGCACAGTTCAGTCTTGCTGTCACTGAGGGCTCTTCGCTTTGACCTCGGGACGTGCGGTGGGGCATTAGCTGAGGGCCAGCAGAGTGGCGGGGCGCGGCGCGGTGCGCGGGGG
>NW_010413233.1:11947-12175 GCF_000710305.1 Buceros rhinoceros silvestris | reverse complement strand
ACGTCCTCAGAACATCAGGGAGGTCACGGGGCTGTGGCAGCCTGTGCCTGGTTCTGCAGCTCAGTCCCGTGAGGCTCGAGAGCCATGTCCATCTCTCGGGGAGTCTGTGGTACTTGCTGACTTGCAGGAAGGGCCGTGGTTGCTTAGTGATGTGTCGGTCCCTCTCTTGCAGTGCGCTGGTTTGGATCGTCCTGCGGCGCGGGACAGCAACAAGGGCAGGCTGGCGAG